>NC_084631.1:25585593-25625593 GCF_033978795.1 Nerophis ophidion | reverse complement strand
TATATATATATATATATATATATATATATATATATATATATATATATATATATATATATATATATATATATATATATATTTAGCAAACACACGAAATTACCCCCCAAAAATATTTTAAAGTCGAATATTTTATATGAAGTAATTGCAGCTTTAAATAGGGGCAGTATAGCTCACCTGGTAGAGTGGCCGTGCCAGCAACTTGAGGGTACCAGGTGTGATCCCGCTTCCGTCATCCAAGTCACTGCCTTTGTGTCCTTGGGCAAGACACTTTACCCACCTGCTCCCGGTGCCACCCACACTGGTTAAAGTGTAACTTACATATCGGGTTTCACTATGTAAAGCACTTTGAGTCACTAGAGAAAAGCGCTATATAAATATAATTCACTCCACATCACAGGTCAATAATTCATAATAAGACGGTTAAAAAAAATCCTACTAAAATCCTCAGGGATCAAATAGAGCTCCATTCATAAATGTGTTAAAAATCATTCCTATACTATTCTTTTGTAACTTTGAGCACCATAAATAAAACAAATTGTAAATGTTTTTCTATTTTTTTTTTTTTTTTATGCCCTTTGTCGTAGAAAACTAGGTCCAAATTTAATTAAAAAAAAAAAAAATTGGGGGGGGAGATGACAGTTTTTTTGTTAAACAGCTTGCATGGAAACTTAGTTTTTAGAGTCAATTTAGCAAATTTTTCTCCTTAGAAAAAGAGTTTTGGGCCGCACTTTGGACACCTGTATTGTATACAGTGTTATATAAAACAGCTTCTATCATCTTCTGTGCTTCAGTAGTAGTTTACCATCTAAAAACAGGTAAAAAGTGATTATTAAGCCTTTTGAATCACTGGAGAAACGTGCTATATAAAAATAATTCACAAGGTGTGTGAAAAATGCGTGTGTCTGAGACGATAAAGTCCAAGCCAGCGTACAGGTGGCGACCTGACTGCGGTGATAGTGCGCCGCCAACACTCGTCCTCTGTCGCAGCGCCACTGAGCAAAGCATGCTGGGACGCCGATAACAGAGGCGTGCTGCTCCTGCCACCGTTAATCTCGCTTGTCCTCGTCTAATTACGCCACGAGGCTGAAGCTGAATAGATGGGACTGACGCGCTTGTGGCCGTCGCCGTGACGACGGCGGGTAATGATCACGCCCGTCACTCACCTCGCGAATTTGCGCAAACACGCACACACACACGCCGTATCACGGTCAGCACAGCTGACTTTGCACAATACAATGCATTGTGGTCTTTTTCTTTATTAGCCATGTTGTACTGATTAGCCAGGACAGAGACTTGCAAAGGGCAATGAGCTCCTTTTCCAATTCTACGGTTATCATCACAGTTTTGTTTGCCGACACTTGTACCAATTTGTCGTAGCGTCACAAAAAAAAACAAGAAAAGGCAACATTTGTACATTTTAAGATTTCTATTGTCCCAAAGAGCTATTCAGTAGGATTTAAGGTCTGAGCTTACATCACACTCAAATTTTTACTGCATGTCTTTGGTAAGTGCTGGAGTGAGAAGAGGTTTTAAAATAATTAGCGCATGCTTACTTTTACCGCATGCCTTTGGTAAGTGCAGGAGTGAGAAGAGGTTTTAAATTAATTAGCGACAATTCAAGGAAATACGGTATTTTAAATTTTTTTAGATATTTTTTTCCCTGAAAAACTGCAGGATATTTTACATTTTTTATTGCTAATTTATATTTTTTTTAAAATTATAACATGTCATAACAATACAACATAATGTCATATTGCATACAACAGCGTAACAAATGTCATATCAGATACAACAGCGTAATAGATGTCATTCATAACACAACAATTAAACAAATGTCATATATTGCATACAACAGCATAACATATGTCATATCACATAAAACATGTTATATATCACATACAACAATGTAATAGATGTCATATATCACATACAACAACGTAATAGATGTCATATTTCACATACAACAATGTAGTAGATGTCATATATCACATACAACAATGTTATAGATGTCATATATCACATACAACTATGTAATAGATGTCATATATAAATGATAAATGGGTTGTACTTGTATAGCGCTTTTCTACCTTCAAGGTACTCAAAGCGCTTTGACACTACTTCCACATTTACCCATTCACACACACATTCACACACTGATGGAGGGAGCTGCCATGCAAGGCGCCAACCAGCACCCATCAGGAGCAAGGGTGAAGTGTCTTGCTCAGGACACAACGGACGTGACGAGGTTGGTTCTAGGTGGGATTTGAACCAGGGACCCTCGGGTTGCGCACGGCCACTCTCCCACTGCGCCACGCCGTCCCTATATATATATATCACATACAACAATGTAATAGATGTCATATTTCACATACTACAATGTAATAGATGTCATATATCACATACAACAATTTAATGGATGTCATATATCACATACAACAATGTAATAGATGTCATATATCACATACAACAATGTAATAGATGTCATATATCACATACAACAATTTAATAGATGTCATATATCACATACAACAATGTAATAGATGTCATATAACACATACAACAATGTAATAGATGTCATATATCACATACAACAATGTAATAGATGTCATATTTCACATACAACAATGTAATAGATGTCATATATCACATACAACAATGTAATATCAATCAATCAATCAATGTTTACTTATATAGCCCTAAATCACTAGTGTCTCAAAGGGCTGCACAAACCCCCACGACATCCTCGGTAGGCCCACCTAAGGGCAAGGAAAACTCACACCCAGTGGGACATCGGTGACAATGATGACCCAGTGGGACGTCAGGGACAATGATGACTATGAGAACCTTAGAGAGGAGGAAAGCAATGGATGTCGAGCGGGTCTAACATGATACTGTGAAAGTTCAATCCACAATGGATACAACACAGTCGCGAGAGTCCAGTCCAAAGAGGATCCAAGACACAGCAGCGAGAGTCCCGTTCACAGCGGAGCCAGCAGGAAACCATCCCAAGCGTAGGCGGACCAGCAGCGCAGAGATGTCCCCAGCCGATACACAGGCGAGCAGTACATGGCCACCGGATCGGACCGGGCCCCCTCCACACGGGAGAGTGGGACATAGAAGAAAAAGAAAAGAAACGGCAGATCAACTGGTCTAAAAAGGGAGTCTATTTAAAGGCTAGAGTATACAAATGAGTTTTAAGGTGAGACTTAAATGCTTCTACTGAGGTGGCATCGCAAACTGTTACCGGGAGGGCATTCCAGAGTACTGGAGCCCGAACGGAAAACGCTCTATAGCCCGCAGACTTTTTTTGGGCTTTGGGAATCACTAATAAGCCGGAGTCCTTTGAACGCAGATTTCTTGCCGGGACATACGGTACAATACAATCGGCAAGATAAGATGGAGCTAGACCGTGTAGTATTTTATACGTAAGTAGTAAAACCTTAAAGTCACATCTTAAGTGCACAGGAAGCCAGTGCAGGTGAGCCAGTACAGGCGTAATGTGATCAAACTTTCTTGTTCTTGTCAAAAGTCTAGCAGCCGCATTTTGTACCAACTGTAATCTTTTAATGCTAGACATGGGGAGACCCGAAAATAATACGTTACAGTAGTCGAGGCGAGACGTAACAAACGCATGGATAATGATCTCAGCGTCTTTAGTGGACAGAATGGAGCGAATTTTAGCGATGTTACGGAGATGAAAGAAGGCCGTTTTAGTAACGCTTTTAATGTGTGCCTCAAAGGAGAGAGTTGGGTCGAAGATAATACCCAGATTCTTTACCGTGTCGCCTTGTTTAATTGTTTGGTTGTCAAATGTTAGAGTTGTATTATTAAATAGAGTTCGGTGTATAGCAGGACCGATAATCAGCATTTCCGTTTTTTTGGCGTTGAGTTGCAAAACGTTAGCGGACATCCATTGTTTAATTTCATTAAGACACGCCTCCAGCTGACTACAATCCGGCGTGTTGGTCAGCTTTAGGGGCATGTAGAGTTGGGTGTCATCAGCATAACAGTGAAAGCTAATACCGTATTTGCGTATGATGTCACCTAGCGGCAGCATGTAGATGCTGAAGAGTGCAGGGCCAAGGACCGAACCCTGGGGAACTCCACACGTTACCTTAACGTAGTCCGAGGTCACATTGTTATGGGAGACACACTGCATCCTATCAGTAAGATAAGAGTTAAACCAAGACAGGGCTAAGTCTGACATACCAATTCGTGTTTTGATACGTTCTAATAAAATATTATGATCGACGGTATCGAAAGCAGCGCTAAGATCGAGGAGCAGCAACATAGATGACACATCAGAATCCATCGTTAGCAATAGATCATTAGTCATTTTTGCGAGGGCTGTCTCCGTGGAGTGATTTGCCCTGAAACCGGATTGAAAGGTTTCACATAGATTGTTAGACGCTAAGTGTTCATTTAACTGCTCCGCAACAATTTTTTCAAGGATTTTTGAAATAAAGGGAAGGTGAGACACCGGTCGGTAATTTACCATGAGGTCAGGATCGAGGTTAGGTCTTTTAAGAAGAGGATGAATAACCGCTTTTTTGAATGCTAGGGGAACACTGCCCGAGGAGAGTGATAAGTTTATAATATTTAGCACTGATGGACCTAATAATTCAAAGAGCTCCTTGATCAGTTTCCCAGGAAGAGGGTCAAGTACACATGTTGTCTGTTTTATTCCATTTACACGTTGTAACAATTCCTCTAATGTTATTTCCTCAAAACGAGAGAAACTATTTTGGAGGGCAGTATCCGCCGTATATACAATCGTGTCAGTGTTAATAGAACCCCGTTGTAGCTGGGACGCATTGTCTTTAATCTCCTTTCTAATGACTTCAATTTTCTTACTAAAGAATTGCATAAAGTCATCAGCTGAGTGGGTGGAGCTACTGGAAGGAGTCCCTTGTTGGGTTAGCGATGCTACCGTACTAAACAAAAATTTAGGATCGTTTTTATTACGGTGGATGAGATTTGAGTAATATTTAGCTTTAGCTAAGGTAAGCATGCGTTTATAAGTTATTAAACCATCACTCCATGCTTGATGGTGCACCTCAAGTTTAGTTGTGCGCCATTTGCGTTCCAGCTTTCTACATAATAATTTCTGAGCTCTAGTTTCTTCTGTAAACCACGGGGTGCGCTTTTTTGGAGCCTTTTTTAACTTTAGCGGTGCTATGTTATCAATGGTTTCGCGCAGGGTGTCGTTAAAGTTGTTAGTGAGGTTATCAATAGAGCCCACATACTTTGGGAATGGTGCCATTACCGAGGGCAGTAGGTCAGCAAGAGTTGTCGTTGTGGCTGTATTAATGTTGCGGCTGCTATAGCAGGTATTATTATTATTAGTTTGACGAACATGCGTCTGAACCTCGAATTTTATAAGGTAATGATCGGACAATACTTTAGTATACGGGAGTATCGTAACTTTGGAAACGGTGATGCCCCTGACAAGCACTAGGTCTATCGTATTACCGTTGCGATGCGTGGGTTCATTTATTATTTGTGTGAGACCACAGCTATCAATTACAGTCTGGAGCGCTACGCACGGTGGGTCCGATGGGGTATTCATATGGATATTAAAGTCCCCCATTATGATTATATTATCGGCGTGTGTCACTAGATCAGCAACGAACTCTGTGAATTCATTAATAAAGTCCGAATAGGGCCCTGGGGGGCGGTAGATAACAGCCAGGTGTAGAGGCAGCGGTGTGACAGACCTCATAGTAAGCACCTCAAACGATTTATATTTATTATTTATGTTAGGACTAAGGTTAAAGTTTTCGTTGTATATTAGTGCGACCCCCCCACCCCTTTTGAGCGGACGGGCAATATGCGCATGTGTAAAGTTAGGAGGACATGCCTCATTTAGCGCAAAAAAGTCGTTTGGTTTAAGCCAGGTTTCGCTGAGACCGATGACGTTAAGATTGTTGTCTCTGATAATATCATTAACTAACAACGTTTTAGGAGACAATGATCTTATGTTTACAAAAACCTATATTATAGGTAGTGGGCTGTTTTAGGGAATTTTTGATCAAATTATCCGTAGTAGCAATATTAATAATGTTGTGTTTATTATGCCCAGTGCATTTAGTATAGTTACGACCATATCTAGGAATTGATACGACAGGAATTTTCCGATTGTTTGATTGTTGCTTTGATAAACTGCACGCATCATGGTTAGCCACCTCAGTAACGGGGATTTTCCGATTGTTTGTTTGTTGCTTTGATAAACTGCACACATCATGGTTAGCCATCTCAGTAACGGGGATTTTCCGATTGTTTGTTTGTTGCTTTGATAAACTGCACGCATCATAGTTAGCCACCTCAGTAAAACACATGTCCAACTCTGAAACACTCAAAGCAGAAAAAACTTGTTCTAATTTAACTGACTCCTTACCCAGACCAGTAGTCTCGCATTTTCCATCTAAATCCGTCTTCGGGATGGAGGAAAGTGGTGTTCTGTGGGGATTAGCCTTCTGCTTTGTTTTTAGCCCCGCTCGGCATCCGCGTTTCCGAACACACCGCTGGCGTCTGCTCCGTAGACGGCCCCCGCTGCTACTAGACTCCCCTGCTTCACAGGCCGCTGGATGTAGCCGCCGATGTATTCGCATGCTAGTTAGCAAGTCTAGCACGCCCGCGTCTATCAGTCCAAAACGGCCCGATTCGTCCACATCCAGAAGTGTCTGGCGGTCGTACGTGATCACGGAGTGACCACGATGCGAGCCAGCCATAAAGTGTGTGGAATTGTCCGGTATTTCTGCCAAATGTTCCATCTTTAGCAAGAGCTCCTCGAGAGCGCAGCCTGTCCGGGCGCCGCCATCTTATAGATGTCATATATCACATACAACAATGTAATAGATGTCATATATCACATACTACAATGTAATAGATGTCATATATCACATACTACAATGTAATAGATGTCATATAACACATTAAACGATGTAATAGATGTCATATATCACATACTACAATGTAATAGATGTCATATATCACATACAACAATATAATAGATGTCATATATCACATACAACAATGTAATAGATGTCATATATCACATACAACAATATAATAAATGTCATATATCACATACAATAATGTAATAGATGTCATATATCACATACAACAATGTAATATATGTCATATAACACATACAACAATGTTATAGATGTCATATATCACATACAACAATGTTATAGATGTCATATATCACATACAACAATGTAATAGATGTCATATATCACATACTACAATGTAATAGATGTCATATATCACATACTACAATGTAATAGATGTCATATATCACATACTACAATGTAATATATGTCATATATCACATACAACAATGTAATAGATGTCATATATCACATACTACAATGTAATAGATGTCATATATCACATACTACAATGTAATAGATGTCATATATCACATACTACAATGTAATAGATGTCATATAACACATTAAACGATGTAATAGATGTCATATATCACATACTACAATGTAATAGATGTCTTATATCACATACAACAATGTAATAGATGTCATATAACACATTAAACGATGTAATAGATGTCATATATCACATACTACAATGTAATAGATGTCATATAACACATTAAACGATGTAATAGATGTCATATATCACATACTACAATGTAATAGATGTCATATAACACATTAAACGATGTAATAGATGTCATATATCACATACAACAATGTAATAGATGTCATATATCACATACAACAATATAATAGATGTCATATTTCACATACAATAATGTTATGGATGTCATTAGGGAGTTTTTGATCAAATTATCCGTAGTAGCAATATTAATAATGTTGTGTTTATTATGCCCAGTGCATTTAGTATAGTTACGACCGTATCTAGGAATTGATACGACAGGAATTTTCCGATTGTTTGTTTGTTGCTTTGATAAACTGCACGCATCATAGTTAGCCACCTCAGTAAAACACATGTCCAACTCTGAAACACTCAAAGCAGAAAAAACTTGTTCTAATTTAACTGACTCCTTACCCAGACCAGTAGTCTCGCATTTTCCATTTAAATCTGGTTGCAGGATGGAGGGAAGTGGTGTTCTGTGGGGATTAGCCTTCTGCTTTGTTTTTAGCCCCGCTCGACATCCGCGTTTCCGATCACACCGCTGGCGTCTGCTCCGTAGACGGCCCCCGCTGCTACTAGACTCCCCTGCTTCACAGGCCGCTGGATGTAGCCGCCGACGTATTCCACATTCCTTAAAGTCACATCTTAAGTGCACAGGAAGCCAGTGCAGGTGAGCCAGTACAGGCGTAATGTGATCAAACGTTCTTGTTCTTGTCAAAAGTCTAGCAGCCGCATTTTGTACCAACTGTAATCTTTTAATGCTAGACATGGGGAGACCCGAAAATAATACGTTACAGTAGTCGAGGCGAGACGTAACAAACGCATGGATAATGATCTCAGCGTCTTTAGTGGACAGAATGGAGCGAATTTTAGCGATATTACGGAGATGAAAGAAGGCCGTTTTAGTAACGCTTTTAATGTGTGCCTCAAAGGAGAGAGTTGGGTCGAAGATAACACCCAGATTCTTTACCGTGTCGCCCTGTTTAATTGTTTGGTTGTCAAATGTTAGAGTTGTATTATTAAATATAGTTCGGTGTCTAGCAGGACCGATAATCAGCATTTCCGTTTTTTTGGCGTTGAGTTGCAAAAAGTTAGCGGACATCCATTGTTTAATTTCATTAAGACACGCCTCCAGCTGACTACAATCCGGCGTGTTGGTCAGCTTTAGGGGCATGTAGAGTTGGGTGTCATCAGCATAACAGTGAAAGCTAACACCGTATTTGCGTATGATGTCACCTAGCGGCAGCATGTAGATGCTGAAGAGTGCAGGGCCAAAGACCGAACCCTGGGGAACTCCACACGTTACCTTAACGTAGTCCGAGGTCACATTGTTATGGGAGACACACTGCATCCTATCAGTAAGATAAGAGTTAAACCAAGACAGGGCTAAGTCTGACATACCAATTCGTGTTTTGATACGTTCTAATAAAATATTATGATCGACGGTATCGAAAGCAGCGCTAAGATCGAGGAGCAGCAACATAGATGACGCATCAGAATCCATCGTTAGCAATAGATCATTAGTCATTTTTGCGAGGGCTATCTCCGTGGAGTGATTTGCTCTGAAACCGGATTGAAAGGTTTCACATAGATTGTTAGACGCTAAGTGTTCATTTAACTGCTCCGCAACAATTTTTTCAAGGATTTTTGAAATAAAGGGAAGGTGAGATACCGGTCGGTAGTTTACCATGAGGTCAGGATCGAGGTTAGGTCTTTTAAGAAGAGGATGAATAACCGCTTTTTTGAATGCTAGGGGAACACTGCCCGAGGAGAGTGATAAGTTTATAATATTTAGCACTGATGGACCTAATAATACAAAGAGCTCCTTGATCAGTTTCCCAGGAAGAGGGTCAAGTAAGCATGTTGTCTGTTTTATTCCATTTACACGTTGTAACAATTCCTCTAAGGGTTAGCGATGCTACCGTACTAAACAAAAATTTAGGATCGTTTTTATTACGGTGGATGAGATTTGAGTAATATTTAGCTTTAGCTAAGGTAAGCATGCGTTTATAAGTTATTAAACCATCACTCCATGCTTGATGGTGCACCTCAAGTTTAGTCGTGCGCCATTTGCGTTCCAGCTTTCTACATAATAATTTCTGAGCTCTAGTTTCTTCTGTAAACCACGGGGTTCGCTTTTTTGGAGCCTTTTTTAACTTTAGCGGTGCTATGTTATCAATGGTTTCGCGCAGGGTGTCGTTAAAGTTGTTAGTGAGGTTATCAATAGAGCCCACATACTTTGGGAATGGTGCCATAACCGAGGGCAGTAGGTCAGCAAGAGTTGTCGTTGTGGCCGTATTAATGTTGCGGCTGCTATAGCAGTTATTATTATTATTAGTTTGACGAACATGCGTCTGAACCTCGAATTTTATAAGGTAATGATCGGACAATACTTTAGTATACGGGAGTATCGTAACTTTGGAGACGGTGATACCCCTGACAAGCACTAGGTCTATCGTATTACCGTTGCGATGCGTGGGTTCATTTATTATTTGTGTGAGACCACAGATGACAGTATCATGTTAGACCCGCTCGACATCCATTGCTTTCCTCCTCTCTAAGGTTCTCATAGTCATTATTGTCACCGACGTCCCACTGGGTCATTATTGTCACCAATGTCCCACTGGGTGTGAGTTTTCCTTGCCCTTATGTGGGCCTACCGAGGATGTCGTGGTGGTTTGTGCAGCCCTTTGAGACACTAGTGATTTAGGGCTATATAAGTAAACATTGATTGATTGATTGATATATCACATACAACAATTTTATAGATGTCATATATCACATACAACAATGTTATAGATGTCATATATCACATACAACAATGTAATAGATGTCATATATCACATACAACAATGTAATAGATGTCATATAACACATACAACAATGTAATAGATGTCATATATCACATACTACAATGTAATAGATGTCATATATCACATACAACAATGTAATAGATGTCTTATATCACATACAACAATGTAATAGATGTCATATATCACATATAACAATGTAATAGATGTCATATATCACATACTACAATGTAATAGATGTCATATAACACATACAACAATGTAATAGATGTCATATATCACATACTACAATGTAATAGATGTCATATATCACATACAACAATGTAATGGATGTCATATAACACATACAACAATGTAATAGATGTCATATATCACATACAACAATGTAATAGATGTCATATAACACATACAACAATGTAATAGATGTCATATATCACATACTACAATGTAATAGATGTCATATATCACATACTACAATGTAATAGATGTCATATATCACATACAACAATGTAATAGATGTCTTATATCACATACAACAATGTAATAGATGTCATATATCACATACTACAATGTAATAGATGTCATATATCACATACTACAATGTAATAGATGTCATATATCACATACAACAATGTAATAGATGTCTTATATCACATACTACAATGTAATAGATGTCCTATATCACATACTACAATGTCATAGATGTCATATATCACATACTACAATGTAATAGATGTCATATATCACATACTACAATGTAATAGATGTCATATATCACATACTACAATGTAATAGATGTCATATATCACATACTACAATGTAATAGATGTCATAGATCACATACTACAATGTCATAGATGTCATATATAACATACTACAATGTAATATATGTCATATAACACATTAAACGATGTAATAGATGTCATATATCACGTACTACAATGTAATAGATGTCATATATCACATACTACAATGTAATAGATGTGATATATCACATACTACAATGTAATAGATGTCATAGATCACATACTACAATGTCATAGATGTCATATATAACATACTACAATGTAATATATGTCATATAACACATTAAACGATGTAATAGATGTCATATATCACATACTACAATGTAATAGATGTAATATAACACATTAAACGATGTAATAGATGTCATATATAACATACTACAATGTAATATATGTCATATAACACATTAAACGATGTAATAGATGTCATATATCACGTACTACAATGTAATAGATGTCATATATCACATACTACAATGTAATAGATGTGATATATCACATACTACAATGTAATAGATGTCATAGATCACATACTACAATGTCATAGATGTCTTATATCACATACAACAATGTAATAGATGTCATATAACACATTAAACGATGTAATAGATGTCATATATCACATACTACAATGTAATAGATGTAATATAACACATTAAACGATGTAATAGATGTCATATATCACATACTACAATGTAATAGATGTCTTATATCACATACAACAATGTAATAGATGTCATATATCACATACAACAATGTAATAGATGTCATATATCACATACAACAATGTAATATATGTCATATATCACATACTACAATGTAATAGATGTCATATATCACATACTACAATGTAATATATGTCATATAACACATTAAACGATGTAATAGATGTCATATATCACATACTACAATGTAATAGATGTCTTATATCACATACAACAATGTAGTAGATGTCATATATCACATACTACAATGTAATAGATGTCATATAACACATTAAACGATGTAATAGATGTCATATATCACATACTACAATGTAATAGATGTCATATAACACATTAAACGATGTAATAGATGTCATATATCACATACTACAATGTAATAGATGTCATATAACACATTAAACGATGTAATAGATGTCATATATCACATACAACAATATAATAGATGTCATATATCACATACAACAATGTTATAGATGTCATATATCACATACAACAATGTTATAGATGTCATATATCGCATACAACAATGCTATAGATGTCATATATCACATACAACGTTATAGATGTCATATATCACATACAACAATGTTATAGATGTCATATATCACATACAACAATGTAATAGATGTCATATATCACATACAACAACGTTATAGATGTCATATATCACACACAACAATGTAATAGATGTCATATATCACATACAACAATGTAATAGATGTCATATAACACATACAACAATGTAATAGATGTCATATATCACATACTACAATGTAATAGATGTCATATATCACATACTACAATGTAATAGATGTCATATATCACATACAACAATGTAATAGATGTCTTATATCACATACAACAATGTAATAGATGTCTTATATCACATACTACAATGTAATAGATGTCTTATATCACATACAACAATGTAATAGATGTCATATATCACATACTACAATGTAATAGATGTCATATATCACATACTACAATGTAATAGATGTCATATATCACATACTACAATGTAATAGATGTCATATATCACATACAACAATGTAATAGATGTCATATATCACATACTACAATGTAATAGATGTCATATATCACATACTACAATGTAATAGATGTCATATATCACATACTACAATGTAATAGATGTCATATATCACATACTACAATGTAATAGATGTCATATATCACATACTACAATGTTATAGATGTCATATATCACATACAACAATGTAATAGATGTCATATATCACATACAACAATGTAATAGATGTCATATATCACATACAACAATGTAATAGATGTCATATATCACATACTACAATGTAATAGATGTCATATATCACATACTACAATGTAATAGATGTCATACATCACATACAACAATGTAATAGATGTCATATAACACATTAAACGATGTAATAGATGTCATATATCACATACAACAATGTAATAGATGTCATATATCACATACTACAATGTAATAGGTGTCATATATCACACACTACAACGTAATAGATGTCATTTATCACATACAACAATGTTATATATGTCATATAACACATTAAACGATGTAATAGATGTCATATATCACATACTACAATGTAATAGATGTCATATATCACATACAACAATGTAATAGATGTCGTATAACACATTAAACGATGTAATAGATGTCATATATCACATACAGCAATGTAATAGATGTCATATTTCACGTACTACAATGTAATAGATGTCATATATCACATACAACAATGTAATAGATGTCGTATAACACATTAAACGATGTAATAGATGTCATATATCACATACAGCAATGTAATAGATGTCATATTTCACATACAACAATGTAATAAATGTCATATATCACATACAACAATGTAATAGATGTCATATATCACATCCTACAATGTAATAAATGTCATATATAACGTACAACAATGTAATAGATGTCATATTTCACATACAATAATGTAATAGATGTCATATATCACATACAACAATGTAATAGATGTCATATATCACATACAACAATGTAATAGATGTCATATAACACATACTACAATGTAATAGATGTCATATATCACATACAACAATGTAATAGATGTCATATATCACATACAACAATGTAATAGATGTCATATATCACATACTACAATGTAATAGATGTCATATATCACATACTACAATGTAATAGATGTCATATATCACATACAACAATGTAATAGATGTCATATATCACATACAACAATGTAATAGATGTCATATATCACATACTACAATGTAATAGATGTCATATATCACATACAACAATGTAATAGATGTCATATAACACATTAAACGATGTAATAGATGTCATATATCACATACAACAATGTAATAGATGTCATATATCACATACTACAATGTAATAGGTGTCATATATCACACACTACAACGTAATAGATGTCATTTATCACATACAACAATGTTGTATATGTCATATAACACATTAAACGATGTAATAGATGTCATATATCACATACTACAATGTAATAGATGTCATATATCACATACTACAATGTAATAGATGTCATATATCACATACAACAATGTAATAGATGTCGTATAACACATTAAACGATGTAATAGATGTCATATATCACATACAACAATGTAATAGATGTCATATTTCACGTACTACAATGTAATAGATGTCATATATAACATACAACAATGTAATAAATGTCATATATCACATACAACAATGTAATAGATGTCATATATCACATCCTACAATGTAATAAATGTCATATATAACGTACAACAATGTAATAGATGTCATATTTCACATACAATAATGTAATAGATGTCATATAACACATACTACAATGTAATTGATGTCATATATCACATACAACAATGTAATAGATGTCATATCACATACAACAATGTAATAGATGTCATATATCACATACTACAATGTAATAGATGTCATATTTCACGTACTACAATGTAATATATGTCATATAACACATTAAACGATGTAATAGATGTCATATATCACATACTACAATGTAATAGATGTCTTATATCACATACAACAATGTAATAGATGTCATATATCACATACTACAATGTAATAGATGTCATATAACACATTAAACGATGTAATAGATGTCATATATCACATACTACAATGTAATAGATGTCATATAACACATTAAACGATGTAATAGATGTCATATATCACATACTACAATGTAATAGATGTCATATAACACATTAAACGATGTAATAGATGTCATATATCACATACAACAATATAATAGATGTCATATATCACATACAACAATGTTATAGATGTCATATATCACATACAACAATGTTATAGATGTCATATATCGCATACAACAATGCTATAGATGTCATATATCACATACAACAATGTTATAGATGTCATATATCACATACAACAATGTTATAGATGTCATATATCACATACAACAATGTAATAGATGTCATATATCACATACAACAATGTAATAGATGTCATATAACACATACAACAATGTAATAGATGTCATATATCACATACTACAATGTAATAGATGTCATATATCACATACTACAATGTAATAGATGTCATATATCACATACAACAATGTAATAGATGTCTTATATCACATACAACAATGTAATAGATGTCATATATCACATACTACAATGTAATAGATGTCTTATATCACATACAACAATGTAATAGATGTCATATATCACATACTACAATGTAATAGATGTCATATATCACATACTACAATGTAATAGATGTCATATATCACATACAACAATGTAATAGATGTCATATATCACATACTACAATGTAATAGATGTCATATATCACATACTACAATGTAATAGATGTCTTATATCACATACAACAATGTAATAGATGTCATATATCACATACTACAATGTAATAGATGTCATATATCACATACTACAATGTAATAGATGTCATATATCACATACAACAATGTAATAGATGTCATATATCACATACTACAATGTAATAGATGTCATATATCACATACTACAATGTAATAGATGTCATATATCACATACTACAATGTAATAGATGTCATATATCACATACTACAATGTAATAGATGTCATATATCACATACAACAATGTAATAGATGTCATATATCACATACAACAATGTAATAGATGTCATATATCACATACTACAATGTAATAGATGTCATATATCACATACTACAATGTAATAGATGTCATACATCACATACAACAATGTAATAGATGTCATATAACACATTAAACGATGTAATAGATGTCATATATCACATACTACAATGTAATAGATGTCTTATATCACATACTACAATGTAATAGATGTCTTATATCACATACAATAATGTAATAGATGTCATATATCACATACAACAATGTAATAGATGTCATATATCACATACTACAATGTAATAGATGTCATATCACATACTACAATGTAATAGATGTCATATATCACATACAACAATGTAATAGATGTCTTATATCACATACAACAATGTAATAGATGTCTTATATCACATACTACAATGTAATAGATGTCTTATATCACATACAACAATGTAATAGATGTCATATATCACATACTACAATGTAATAGATGTCATATATCACATACTACAATGTAATAGATGTCATATATCACATACTACAATGTAATAGATGTCATATATCACATACTACAATGTAATAGATGTCATATATCACATACAACAATGTAATAGATGTCATATATCACATACAACAATGTAATAGACGTCATATATCACATACTACAATGTAATAGACGTCATATATCACATACTACAATGTAATAGATGTCATATATCACATACAACAATGTAATAGATGTCATATATCACATACAACAATGTAATAGATGTCATATAACACATTAAACGATGTAATAGATGTCATATATCACATACAACAATGTAATAGATGTCATATATCACATACTACAATGTAATAGTTGTCATATATCACACACTACAACGTAATAGATGTCATTTATCACATACAACAATGTTATATATGTCATATAACACATTAAACGATGTAATAGATGTCATATATCACATACTACAATGTAATAGATGTCATATATCACATACAACAATGTAATAGATGTCGTATAACACATTAAACGATGTAATAGATGTCATATATCACATACAACAATGTAATAGATGTCATATTTCACGTACTACAATGTAATAGATGTCATATATCACATACAACAATGTAATAAATGTCATTAATCACATACAACAATGTAATAGATGTCATATATCACATCCTACAATGTAATAAATGTCATATATAACGTACAACAATGTAATAGATGTCATATTTCACATACAATAATGTAATAGATGTCATATATCACATACTACAATGTAATAGATGTCATATATCACATACAACAATGTAATAGATGTCATATATCACATACAACAATGTAATAGATGTCATATAACACATACTACAATGTAATAGATGTCATATATCACATACAACAATGTAATAGATGTCATATATCACATACAACAATGTAATAGATGTCATATATCACATACTACAATGTAATAGATGTCATATATCACATACTACAATGTAATAGATGTCATATATCACATACAACAATGTAATAGATGTCATATATCACATACAACAATGTAATAGATGTCATATATCACATACTACAATGTAATAGATGTCATATATCACATACAACAATGTAATAGATGTCATATAACACATTAAACGATGTAATAGATGTCATATATCACATACAACAATGTAATAGATGTCATATATCACATACTACAATGTAATAGGTGTCATATATCACACACTACAACGTAATAGATGTCATTTATCACATACAACAATGTTATATATGTCATATAACACATTAAACGATGTAATAGATGTCATATATCACATACTACAATGTAATAGATGTCATATATCACATACTACAATGTAATAGATGTCATATATCACATACAACAATGTAATAGATGTCGTATAACACATTAAACGATGTAATAGATGTCATATATCACATACAACAATGTAATAGATGTCATATATCACATCCTACAATGTAATAAATGTCCTATATAACGTACAACAATGTAATAGATGTCATATTTCACATACAATAATGTAATAGATGTCATATAACACATACTACAATGTAATTGATGTCATATATCACATACAACAATGTAATAGATGTCATATCACATACAACAATGTAATAGATGTCATATATCACATACTACAATGTAATAGATGTCATATTTCACGTACTACAATGTAATATATGTCATATAACACATTAAACGATGTAATAGATGTCATATATCACATACTACAATGTAATAGATGTCTTATATCACATACAACAATGTAATAGATGTCATATATCACATACTGCAATGTAATAGATGTCATATAACACATTAAACGATGTAATAGATGTCATATATCACATACTACAATGTAATAGATGTCATATAACACATTAAACGATGTAATAGATGTCATATATCACATACTACAATGTAATAGATGTCATATAACACATTAAACGATGTAATAGATGTCATATATCACATACAACAATATAATAGATGTCATATATCACATACAACAATGTTATAGATGTCATATATCACATACAACAATGTTATAGATGTCATATATCGCATACAACAATGCTATAGATGTCATATATCACATACAACAATGTTATAGATGTCATATATCACATACAACAATGTTATAGATGTCATATATCACATACAACAATGTAATAGATGTCATATATCACATACAACAATGTAATAGATGTCATATAACACATACAACAATGTAATAGATGTCATATATCACATACTACAATGTAATAGATGTCATATATCACATACTACAATGTAATAGATGTCATATATCACATACAACAATGTAATAGATGTCTTATATCACATACAACAATGTAATAGATGTCATATATCACATACTACAATGTAATAGATGTCTTATATCACATACAACAATGTAATAGATGTCATATATCACATACTACAATGTAATAGATGTCATATATCACATACTACAATGTAATAGATGTCATATATCACATACAACAATGTAATAGATGTCATATATCACATACTACAATGTAATAGATGTCATATATCACATACTACAATGTAATAGATGTCTTATATCACATACAACAATGTAATAGATGTCATATATCACATACTACAATGTAATAGATGTCATATATCACATACTACAATGTAATAGATGTCATATATCACATACAACAATGTAATAGATGTCATATATCACATACTACAATGTAATAGATGTCATATATCACATACTACAATGTAATAGATGTCATATATCACATACTACAATGTAATAGATGTCATATATCACATACTACAATGTAATAGATGTCATATATCACATACTACAATGTAATAGATGTCATATATCACATACAACAATGTAATAGATGTCATATATCACATACAACAATGTAATAGATGTCATATATCACATACTACAATGTAATAGATGTCATATATCACATACTACAATGTAATAGATGTCATACATCACATACAACAATGTAATAGATGTCATATAACACATTAAACGATGTAATAGATGTCATATATCACATACAACAATGTAATAGATGTCATATATCACATACTACAATGTAATAGGTGTCATATATCACACACTACAACGTAATAGATGTCATTTATCACATACAACAATGTTATATATGTCATATAACACATTAAACGATGTAATAGATGTCATATATCACATACTACAATGTAATAGATGTCATATATCACATACAACAATGTAATAGATGTCGTATAACACATTAAACGATGTAATAGATGTCATATATCACATACAACAATGTAATAGATGTCATATTTCACGTACTACAATGTAATAGATGTCATATATCACATACAACAATGTAATAAATGTCATATATCACATACAACAATGTAATAGATGTCATATATCACATCCTACAATGTAATAAATGTCATATATAACGTACAACAATGTAATAGATGTCATATATCACATCCTACAATGTAATAAATGTCATATATAACGTACAACAATGTAATAGATGTCATATTTCACATACAATAATGTAATAGATGTCATATAACACATACTACAATGTAATTGATGTCATATATCACACACAACAATGTAATAGATGTCATATCACATACTACAATGTAATAGATGTCATATCACATACAACAATGTAATAGATGTCATATAACACATACAACAATGTAATAGATGTCATATTTCACATACAACAATGTAATAGATGTCATATATCACATACAACAATGTAATAAATGTCATATATCACATACAACAATGTAATAGATGTCATATATCACATCCTACAATGTAATAAATGTCATATATAACGTACAACAATGTAATAGATGTCATATATCACATCCTACAATGTAATAAATGTCATATATAACGTACAACAATGTAATAGATGTCATATTTCACATACAATAATGTAATAGATGTCATATAACACATACTACAATGTAATTGATGTCATATATCACACACAACAATGTAATAGATGTCATATCACATACAACAATGTAATAGATGTCATATCACATACAACAATGTAATAGATGTCATATATCACATACTACAATGTAATAGATGTCATATATCACGTACTACAATGTAATAGATGTCATATATCACATACAACAATGTAATAGATGTCATATATCACATACAACAATGTAATAGATGTCATATATCACATACTACAATGTAATAGATGTCATATATCACATACAACAATGTAATAGATGTCATATATCACATACAACAATGTAATAGATGTCATATAACACATTAAACGATGTAATAGATGTCATATATCACATACAACAATGTAATAGATGTCATATATCACATACAACAATGTAATAGATGTCATATATCACATACTACAATGTAATAGATGTCATATATCACATACAACAATGTAATAGATGTCATATATCACATACAACAATGTAATAGATGTCATATAACACATTAAACGATGTAATAGATGTCATATATCACATACAACAATGTAATAGATGTCATATATCACATTCTACAATGTAATAGGTGTCATATATCTTATACTACAATGTAATAGATGTCATATAACACATTAAAAGATGTAATAGATGTCATATATCACATACTACAATGTAATAGATGTCATATATCACATACAACAATGTTATATATGTCATATAACACATTAAACGATGTAATAGATGTCATATATTACATACAACAATATAATAGATGTCATATTTCACGTACTACAATGTAATAGATGTCATATATCACATACAACAATGTAATAAATGTCATATATCACATACAACAATGTAATAGATGTCATATATCACATTCTACAATGTAATAGGTGTCATATATCTTATACTACAATGTAATAGATGTCATATAACACATTAAAAGATGTAATAGATGTCATATATCACATACTACAATGTAATAGATGTCATATATCACATACAACAATGTTATATATGTCATATAACACATTAAACGATGTAATAGATGTCATATATTACATACAACAATATAATAGATGTCATATTTCACGTACTACAATGTAATAGATGTCATATATCACATACAACAATGTAATAAATGTCATATATCACATACAACAATGTAATAGATGTCATATTTCACATTAAACAATGTAATAGATGTCATATATCACATACAACAATGTAATAGATGTCATATATCACATACTACAATGTAATAGGTGTCATATATCTTATACTACAATGTAATAGATGTCATATAACACATTAAACGATGTAATAGATGTCATATATCACATACTACAATGTAATAGATGTCATATATCACATACAACAATGTAATAAATGTCATATAACACATTAAACGATGTAATAGATGTCATATAACACATTAAACGATGTAATAGATGTCATATATCACATACAACAATATAATAGATGTCATATTTCACGTACTACAATGTAATAGATGTCATATATCACATACAACAATGTAATAAATGTCATATTTCACATTAAACAATGTAATAGATGTCATATATCACATACAACAATGTAATATATGTCATATAACACATACAACAATATAATAGATGTCATATAACACATACAACAATATAATAGATATCATATAACACATACAACAATGTAATAGATGTCATATATAACGTAATAAATGTTTGACAGAGCTCCGGGTTTTATTTTAAGACGTGTAGCAAAGCCTGTGTTTCTTTCATTTACAAGACTGCCCTCTAAAGGGGTGACAAGCAAACAAGGAAGCTGGGTGGAGTTTTTCTGAATATTCAATATCATGAAATAGAAATAGAACGATGACGGTAACGGAAGGAAATTATGAAATGCAATTAATTAAATTGGCCCTAGTGTGTGAATGTGAGTGTAAATGTTGTCTGTCTGTCTGTGTTGGCCCTGCGATGAGGTGGCGACTTGTCCAGGGTGTACGTAGCTGAGATAGGCGCCAGCGCCCCCCCGCTACCCCAAAAGGGAATAAGCGGTAGAAATGGATGGATGGATAGTTTTTTGTTGGGGCTGCAACGCCTCTCTTCATCCTGTAGGGGGAGTAAAAGGACCATCATGGAAGGCTGCCTGCCTTCCCCATTTATTACCTTACATTACATAACATAATGTGAGCTTCACACTCTAGTGCCCTCGCCTGCAAGTCCTGCATCAGGGCCTTTTGCTCCTCATCGCCTTCATCACGCAAGAGGGCCCACTGGGGTCTGCATATATATATATATATATATATATATATATATATATATATATATATATATATATATATATATATATATATATATATATATATATATATAGGTGTGTAAAAACTGTATACACATATATACAGTACATATTTATTCCTCGCGCATTAATTGACTGAAAACATGACATCAAGTGCGCATTTTTAGACAATATGATTTGCCTGAGCGGCTAGGAGACACAGAGTAACAAGCAGTGGAAAATAGATTAGAAAGGACAGATTTAAAAAAATACAAATTAGTTGGGAAATTGTGTTAGATGTAAATATAAACGGAATACAATGATTTGCAAATCCTTTTCAACCCATATTCAGTTGAATATGCTACAAAGACAACATATTTGATGTTCAAACTCATAAACATTATTATTTTTTGCAAATAATCATTAACTTTAGAATTTGATGCCAGCAACACGTGACAAAGTAGTTGGGAAAGGTGGCAATAAATGCTGATAAAGTTGAGGAATCCTCATCAAACGCTTATTTGGAACATCGCACAGGTGTGCAGGCTAATTGGGAACAGGTGGGTGCCATGATTGGGTATAAAAGCAGCTTCCATGAAATACTAAGTTATTCACAAACAAGGATGGGGCGAGGGTCACCAACTTGTGAGCAAATTGTCGAACAGTTTTAGAACAACATTTCTCAACGAGCTATTGCAAGGAATTTAGGGATTTTACCATCTACGGTCCGTAAAATCATCAAAAAGTTCAGAGAATCTGGAGAAATCACTGCACGTAAGCGATGATATTACGGACCTTTGATCCCTCAGGCAGTACTGCATTAAAAATCGACATCAGTGTGTAAAGGATATCACCACATGGGCTCAGGAACACTTCGGAAAACCACTGTCAGTAACTACAGTTGGTCGCTACATCTGTAAGTGCGAGTTAAAGCTCTACTATCCAAATTCAAACCCATTTATCAACAACACCCTGAAACGCCGCCGGCTTGGCTGGGCCCGAGCTCATCTAAGATGGACTGATGCAAAGTGGAAAAGGGTTCTGTGGTCTGACGAGTCCACATTTCAAATTATATTTGGAAACTGTGGACGTGGTGTCCTCCAGAACAAAGAGGAAAATAACCATCCGGATTGTTATAGGCGCAAAGTTCAAAAGCCAGCATCTGTGATGGTATGGAGGTGTAGATGGCGGCGCCCGGACGGGCTGCGACACTGCGGTGCTCTTGCTAAAGATGGAACATTTGGCGGAAATGCCGGACAGTTCTGCAGACTTCATGGCTGGCTCGCATCGTGGTCACTCCGTGATCACGTACGACCGCCAGACACTTCTGGATATGGACATATTGGGCCGTTTTGGACTGATAGACGCGGGCGTGCTAAACATGCTAACTAGCATGGGGATTCGTCGGCGGCTACGTCCAGCGGCCTGTGAAGCAGCGGAGTCTAGTAGCAGCGGGGGCCGTCTACGGAGCAGACGCCAGCGGTGTGATCGGAAACGCGGATGTCGAGCGGGGCTAAAAACAAAGCAGAAGGCTAATCCCCACAGAACACCACTTTCCTCCATCCCGAAGACGGATTTAGATGGAAAATGCGAGACTACTGGTCTGGGTAAGGAGTCTGTTAAATTAGAACAAGTTTTTTCTGCTTTGAGTGTTTCAGAGTTGGACATGTGTTTTACCGAGGTGGCTAACTATGATGCGTGCAGTTTATCAAAGCAACAAACAAACAATCGGAAAATCCCCGTTACTGAGGTGGCTAACCATGATGCGTGCAGTTTATCAAAGCAACAAACAAACAATCGGAACATTCCCGTCGTATCAATTCCTATATATGGTCGTAATTATACTGAATGCACTGGGCATAATAAACACAACATTATTAATATTGCTACTACGGATAATTTGATCAAAAATTCCCTAAAACAGCCCACTACCTATAATATAGGTTTTTTAAACATAAGATCATTGTCTCCCAAAACGTTGTTAGTTAATGATATTATCAGAGACAACAATCTTAACGTCATCGGTCTCAGTGAAACCTGGCTTAAACCAAACGACTTTTTTGCGCTAAATGAGGCATGTCCTCCTAATTTTACACATGCGCATATTGCCCGTCCGCTTAAAAAGGGTGGGGGGGTCGCACTAATATACAACGAAAACTTTAACCTTAGTCCTAACATAAATAATGAATATAAATCGTTTGAGGTGCTTACTATGAGGTCTGTCACACCGCTGCCTCTACACCTGGCTGTTATCTACCGCCCCCCAGGGCCCTGTTCGGACTTTATCAATGAATTCTCAGAGTTCGTTGCTGATCTAGTGACACACGCCGATAATATAATCATAATGGGGGACTTTAATATCCATATGAATACCCCATCGGACCCACCGTGCGTAGCGCTCCAGACTATAATTGATAGCTGTGGTCTCACACAAATAATAAATGAACCCACGCATCGCAACGGTAATACGATAGACCTAGTGCTTGTCAGGGGTATCACCGCTTCCAAAGTTACGATACTCCCGTATACTAAAGTATTGTCCGATCATTACCTTATAAAATTCGAGGTTCAGACGCATGTTCGTCAAACTAATAATAATAATAACTGCTATAGCAGCCGCAACATTAATACGGCCACAACGACAACTCTTGCTGACCTACTGCCCTCGGTAATGGCACCATTCCCAAAGTATGTGGGCTCTATTGATAACCTCACTAACAACTTTAACGACGCCCTGCGCGAAACCATTGATAACATAGCACCGCTAAAGTTAAAAAAGGCTCCAAAAAAGCGCACCCCGTGGTTTACAGAAGAAACTAGAGCTCAGAAATTATTATGCAGAAAGCTGGAACGCAAATGGCGCACGACTAAACTTGAGGTGCACCATCAAGCATTTAGTGATGGTTTAATAACTTATAAACGCATGCTTACCTTAGCTAAAGCTAATTATTACTCAAATCTCATCCACCGTAATAAAAACGATCCTAAATTTTTGTTTAGTACGGTAGCATCGCTTACCCAACAAGGGACTCCTTCCAGTAGCTCCACCCACTCAGCTGATGACTTTATGCAATTCTTTAGTAAGAAAATTGAAGTCATTAGAAAGGAGATTAAAGACAATGCGTCCCAGCTACAACGGGGTTCTATTAACACTGACACGATTGTATATACGGCGGATACTGCCCTCCAAAATAGTTTCTCTCGTTTTGAGGAAATAACATTAGAGGAATTGTTACAACGTGTAAATGGAATAAAACAAACAACATGTTTACTTGACCCTCTTCCTGGGAAACTGATCAAGGAGCTCTTTGTATTATTAGGTCCATCAGTGCTAAATATTATAAACTTATCACTTTCCTCGGGCACTGTTCCCCTAGCATTCAAAAAAGCGGTTGTTCATCCTCTTCTTAAAAGACCTAACCTCGATCCTGACCT
Organism: Nerophis ophidion; assembly: GCF_033978795.1. Lineage (NCBI taxonomy): Eukaryota > Metazoa > Chordata > Actinopteri > Syngnathiformes > Syngnathidae > Nerophis > Nerophis ophidion. The sequence continues at coordinate 25,599,175 of NC_084631.1, read as the reverse complement.
CATGGTAAACTACCGACCGGTGTCTCACCTTCCCTTTATTTCAAAAATCCTCGAAAAAATTGTTGCGGAGCAGTTAAATGAACACTTAGCGTCTAACAATCTATGTGAAACCTTTCAATCCGGTTTCAGGGCAAATCACTCGACGGAGACAGCCCTCGCAAAAATGACTAATGATCTATTGCTAACGATGGATTCTGATGCGTCATCTATGTTGCTGCTCCTCGATCTTAGCGCTGCTTTCGATACCGTCGATCATAATATTTTATTAGAACGTATCAAAACACGAATTGGTATGTCAGACTTAGCCCTGTCTTGGTTTAACTCTTATCTTACTGATAGGATGCAGTGTGTCTCCCATAACAATGTGACCTCGGACTACGTTAAGGTAACGTGTGGAGTTCCCCAGGGTTCGGTCCTTGGCCCTGCACTCTTCAGCATCTACATGCTGCCGCTAGGTGACATCATACGCAAATACGGTGTTAGCTTTCACTGTTATGCTGATGACACCCAACTCTACATGCCCCTAAAGCTGACCAACACGCCGGATTGTAGTCAGCTGGAGGCGTGTCTTAATGAAATTAAACAATGGATGTCCGCTAACTTTTTGCAACTCAATGCCAAAAAAACGGAAATGCTGATTATCGGTCCTGCTAGACACCGAACTCTATTTAATAATACAACTCTAACATTTGACAACCAAACAATTAAACAAGGCGACACGGTAAAGAATCTGGGTATTATCTTCGACCCAACTCTCTCCTTTGAGGCACACATTAAAAGCGTTACTAAAACGGCCTTCTTTCATCTCCGTAATATCGCTAAAATTCGCTCCATTCTGTCCACTAAGGACGCTGAGATCATTATCCATGCGTTTGTTACGTCTCGCCTCGACTACTGTAACGTATTATTTTCGGGTCTCCCCATGTCTAGCATTAAAAGATTACAGTTGGTACAAAATGCGGCTGCTAGACTTTTGACAAGAACAAGAAAGTTTGATCACATTACGCCTGTACTGGCTCACCTGCACTGGCTTCCTGTGCACTTAAGATGTGACTTTAAGGTTTTACTACTTACGTATAAAATACTACACGGTCTAGCTCCATCCTATCTTGCCGATTGTATTGTACCATATGTCCCGGCAAGAAATCTGCGTTCAAAGGATTCCGGCTTGTTAGTGATTCCCAAAGCCCAAAAAAAGTCTGCGGGCTATAGAGCGTTTTCCGTTCGGGCTCCAGTACTCTGGAATGCCCTCCCGGTAACAGTTCGAGATGCCACCTCAGTAGAAGCATTTAAGTCTCACCTTAAAACTCATTTGTATACTGTAGCCTTTAAATAGACTCCCTTTTTAGACCAGTTGATCTGCTGTTTCTTTTCTTTAGACCAGTTGATCTGCTGTTTCTTTTCTTTTTCTTCTATGTCCCACTCTCCCCTGTGGAGGGGGTCCGGTCCGGTCCGATCCGGTGGCCATGTACTGCTTGCCTGTGTATCGGCTGGGGACATCTCTGCGCTGCTGATCCGCCTCGACATCTCTGCGCTGCTGATCCGCCTCCGCTTGGGATGGTTTCCTGCTGGCTCCGCTGTGAACGGGACTCTCGCTGCTGAGTTGGAACCGCTTTGGACTGGACTCTCGCGACTGTGTTGGATCCATTGTGGATTGAACTTTCACAGTATCATGTTAGACCCGCTCGACATCCATTGCTTTCCTCCTCTCTAAGGTTCTCATAATCATTATTGTCACAGACGTCCCACTGGATCATTATTGTCACCGATGTCCCACTGGGTGTGAGTTTTCCTTGCCCTTATGTGGGCCTACCGAGGATGTCGTGGTGGTTTGTGCAGCCCTTTGAGACACTAGTGATTTAGGGCTATATAAGTAAACATTGATTGATTGATTGATATTAGTGCCCAAGGCATGGGTAACTTACACATCTGTGAAGGCACCATTAATGCTGAAAGGTACATACAGGTTTTGGAGCAACATATGTTGTCATCCAAGCAACGTTATCATGGACGCCCCTGCTTATTTCAGCAAGACAATGCCAAGCTGCGTGTTACAACAGCATGGCTTCGTAAAAAAAGAGTGCATGTACTTTCCTGGCCCGCCTGCAGTCCAGACCTGTCTCCCATCGAAAATGTGTGGCGCATTATGAAGCGTAAAATACGACAGCGGAGACCCCGGACTGTTGAAAGACTAAAGCTCTACATAAAACAAGAACGGGAAATAATTCCACTTTCAAAGCTTCAACAATTAGTTTCCTCAGTTCCCAAACGTTTATTGAGTGTTGTTAAAAGAAAAGGTGATGTAACACAGTGGTGAACATGCCCTTTCCCAACTACTTTGGCACATGTTGCAGCCATGAAATTCTAAGTTAATTATTATTTGCAAAAAAAAAAAAAAGTTTGAGTTTGAACATCAAATATGTTGTCTTTGTAGTGCATTCAACTGAATATGGGTTGAAAAGGAGTTGCAAATCATTGTATTCAATTTATATTTACATTTAACACAATTTCCCAACTCATATGGAAACGGGGTTTGTAATTAAAAATAAAGGTTTATATTTTTTTAAACTTGGATTTTGGATGCTGGCGGGCCGGATCCATAGTTTGGGGACACCTGATTTACACAATGTGCCAACTTCACCTGTTTTGGGGTTCATGAAAGCACGTCCTCCAGAAGCGATTTTAAGTATGCGTCCTGCGTCCCTGATGCAGAATTATCTGAAAAGACGCAGTCAACTCGCTCCATTAAGTTTCCCGAGGCACTCAAATCACTAACTGTGGGTCTCGGGCACCCCCCTCCCACCCCCCAGACACACCTGGACCTGCAGACCCGTGACCCATCGTATCTGGTCTCCTGCAGAGTCAAATTAGCTTCCAGGTGTTTTGGCGCTCTGTGGCAGCACCGCTTGGTCACCTGTCTGCGGGCGTCCGTGTCAAGGTTGGCCAGCCAGGAACTCGGCGTGTGCTCCGTGAGGCACGTCGGCAGTGATGAATTGCAAACTCGATGGGGGTTGGGGGGTGGAGGGGTCCTTCCAAGTCCCACAGTGTGACTTGCAAAGAGCGGGTTATCTCGATGCCAGCCTGAGACACGCACAGGTTTACCAATCTATCCCCTAGATTTTGCTCATCTGGATTCCATGGCAACAGCTAAAACTTTTTTTTAATTTTTTTTAAAAGGCCTCCTCTTATAAGTCCATGACTGCCTCGCAGTATTTAGAAACATCCCCGTGCAGCTGCCACTTGATTAGACCGGCTGATCAATGGCGAACTGGAGGAATGCGGAGTTAATTCAGCTTTACTGTTACTCATTGCCAACCCAGCCGAGTGGATGAGAGCGAGAGAGTGTGTTGTCACGCTCGTCTCCTCTTGGAGCCGTCCTGCAGCGTGTTTACTTGCGAGTGATGTCATGTGCGATACAAGCAGTCCTGCAGCGTGTTTACTTGTGTGTGATGTCATGTGCGATACAAGCAGCCCTGCCCCGTATTTACTTGTGAGTGATGTCATGTGCGATACAAGCAGTCCTGCAGCGTGTTTACTTGTGTGTGATATAATGTGGGATACAAGTAGTCCTGCAGCGTGTTTACTTGCGTGTGATGTCATGTGCGATACAAGCAGTCCTGCAGCGTGTATACTTGTGTGTGATGTCATGTGCGATACAAGCAGTCCTGCAGCGTTTTTACTTGCGTGTGATGTCATGTGCGATACAAGCAGCCCTGCACCGTATTTACTTGTGAGTGATGTCATGTGCGATACAAGCAGCCCTGCACCGTATTTACTTGTGAGTGATGTCATGTGGGATACAAGGAGTCCTGCAGCGTGTTTACTTGTGTGTGATGTCATGTGCGATACAAGCAGTCCTGCAGCGTGTTTACTTGTGTGTGATGTCATGTGCAATACAAGCAGTCCTGCAGCGTGTATACTTGTGTGTGATGTCATGTGCGATACAAGCAGTCCTACAGCGTGTTTACTTGTGTGTGATGTCATGTGCGATACAAGCAGTCCTGCAGCGTGTGTACTTGTGTGTGATGTCATGTGCGATACAAGCAGTCCGGCAGCATATTTACTCATATGTGATATCATATGTGAAACAAGCATTCCTACAGCGTGTTTACTTGTGTGTGTTGTCATGTGCGATACAAGCACACTTGAAGAATGTTTACTTTTGTAAGATATCATGTGCGAAACAAGCAGTCCTGCAGCGTGTTTACTTGTGTGTGATATCATGAGCGATACAAGCAGTCTGGCAGCATATTTACTCATATGTGATATCATATGTGAAACAACCATTCCTCCAGCGTGTTTATTTGTGTGTGATGTCATGTGCGATGCAAGCACTCCTGCAGAATGTTTACTTTTGTAAGATATCATGTGCGATACAAGCAGTCCTGCAGCGGGTTTACTTGTGTGTGATGTCATGTGCGATGCAAGCAGTCCTGCAGCGTGTTTACTTGTGTGTGATGTCATGTGCGATACAAGCAGCCCTGCACCGTATTTACTTGTGAGTGATGTCATGTGCGATACAAGCAGTCCTGCAGCGTGTTTACTTGTGTGTCATATAATGTGGGATACAAGCAGTCCTGCAGCGTGTTTACTTGCGTGTGATGTCATGTGCGATACAAGCAGTCCTGCAGCGTGTATACTTGTGTGTGATGTCATGTGCGATACAAGCAGTCCTGCAGCGTGTTTACTTGCGTGTGATGTCATGTGCGATACAAGCAGCCCTGCACCGTATTTACTTGTGAGTGATGTCATGTGCGATACAAGCAGCCCTGCACCGTATTTACTTGTGAGTGATGTCATGTGGGATACAAGGAGTCCTGCAGCGTGTATACTTGTGTGTGATGTCATGTGCGATACAAGCAGTCCTGCAGCGTGTTTACTTGTGTGTGATGTCATGTGCGATACAAGCAGTCCTGCAGCGTGTGTACTTGTGTGTGATGTCATGTGCGATACAAGCAGTCCGGCAGCATATTTACTCATATGTGATATCATATGTGAAACAAGCATTCCTACAGCGTGTTTACTTGTGTGTGTTGTCATGTGCGATACAAGCACACTTGAAGAATGTTTACTTTTGTAAGATATCATGTGCGAAACAAGCAGTCCTGCAGCGTGTTTACTTGTGTGTGATATCATGAGCGATACAAGCAGTCTGGCAGCATATTTACTCATATGTGATATCATATGTGAAACAACCATTCCTCCAGCGTGTTTACTTGTGTGTGATGTCATGTGCGATGCAAGCACTCCTGCAGAATGTTTACTTTTGTAAGATATCATGTGCGATACAAGCAGTCCTGCAGCGGGTTTACTTGTGTGTGATGTCATGTGCGATGCAAGCAGTCCTGCAGCGTGTTTACTTGTGTGTGACGTCATGTGCGATACAAGCAGCCCTGCACCGTATTTACTTGTGAGTGATGTCATGTGCGATACAAGCAGTCCTGCAGCGTGTTTACTTGTGTGTCATATAATGTGGGATACAAGCAGTCCTGCAGCGTGTTTACTTGCGTGTGATGTCATGTGCGATACAAGCAGTCCTGCAGCGTGTATACTTGTGTGTGATGTCATGTGCGATACAAGCAGTCCTGCAGCGTGTTTACTTGCGTGTGATGTCATGTGCGATACAAGCAGCCCTGCACCGTATTTACTTGTGAGTGATGTCATGTGCGATACAAGCAGCCCTGCACCGTATTTACTTGTGAGTGATGTCATGTGGGATACAAGGAGTCCTGCAGCGTGTTTACTTGTGTGTGATGTCATGTGCGATACAAGCAGTCCTGCAGCGTGTATACTTGTGTGTGATGTCATGTGCGATACAAGCAGTCCTGCAGCGTGTTTAGTTGCGAGTGATGTCATGTGCGATACAAGCAGTCCTGCAGCGTGTTTACTTGTGTGTGATGTCATGTGCGATACAAGCAGCCCTGCACCGTATTTACTTGTGAGTGATGTCATGTGCGATACAAGCAGTCCTGCAGCGTGTTTACTTGTGTGTGATATAATGTGGGATACAAGCAGTCCTGCAGCGTGTTTACTTGCGTGTGATGTCATGTGCGATACAAGCAGTCCTGCAGCGTGTATACTTGTGTGTGATGTCATGTGCGATACAAGCAGTCCTGCAGCGTGTTTACTTGCGTGTGATGTCATGTGCGATACAAGCAGCCCTGCACCGTATTTACTTGTGAGTGATGTCATGTGCGATACAAGCAGCCCTGCACCGTATTTACTTGTGAGTGATGTCATGTGGGATACAAGGAGTCCTGCAGCGTGTTTACTTGTGTGTGATGTCATGTGCGATACAAGCAGTCCTGCAGCGTGTTTACTTGTGTGTGATGTCATGTGCAATACAAGCAGTCCTGCAGCGTGTATACTTGTGTGTGATGTCATGTGCGATACAAGCAGTCCTACAGCGTGTTTACTTGTGTGTGATGTCATGTGCAATACAAGCAGTCCTGCAGCGTGTGTACTTGTGTGTGATGTCATGTGCGATACAAGCAGTCCGGCAGCATATTTACTCATATGTGATATCATATGTGAAACAAGCATTCCTACAGCGTGTTTACTTGTGTGTGTTGTCATGTGCGATACAAGCACACTTGAAGAATGTTTACTTTTGTAAGATATCATGTGCGAAACAAGCAGTCCTGCAGCGTGTTTACTTGTGTGTGATATCATTAGCGATACAAGCAGTCTGGCAGCATATTTACTCATATGTGATATCATATGTGAAACAACCATTCCTCCAGCGTGTTTATTTGTGTGTGATGTCATGTGCGATGCAAGCACTCCTGCAGAATGTTTACTTTTGTAAGATATCATGTGCGATACAAGCAGTCCTGCAGCGGGTTTACTTGTGTGTGATGTCATGTGCGATGCAAGCAGTCCTGCAGCGTGTTTACTTGTGTGTGACGTCATGTGCGATACAAGCAGCCCTGCACCGTATTTACTTGTGAGTGATGTCATGTGCGATACAAGCAGTCCTGCAGCGTGTTTACTTGTGTGTCATATAATGTGGGATACAAGCAGTCCTGCAGCGTGTTTACTTGCGTGTGATGTCATGTGCGATACAAGCAGTCCTGCAGCGTGTATACTTGTGTGTGATGTCATGTGCGATACAAGCAGTCCTGCAGCGTGTTTACTTGCGTGTGATGTCATGTGCGATACAAGCAGCCCTGCACCGTATTTACTTGTGAGTGATGTCATGTGCGATACAAGCAGCCCTGCACCGTATTTACTTGTGAGTGATGTCATGTGGGATACAAGGAGTCCTGCAGCGTGTTTACTTGTGTGTGATGTCATGTGCGATACAAGCAGTCCTGCAGCGTGTATACTTGTGTGTGATGTCATGTGCGATACAAGCAGTCCTGCAGCGTGTTTACTTGTGTGTGATGTCATGTGCGATACAAGCAGTCCTGCAGCGTGTGTACTTGTGTGTGATGTCATGTGCGATACAAGCAGTCCGGCAGCATATTTACTCATATGTGATATCATATGTGAAACAAGCATTCCTACAGCGTGTTTACTTGTGTGTGTTGTCATGTGCGATACAAGCACACTTGAAGAATGTTTACTTTTGTAAGATATCATGTGCGAAACAAGCAGTCCTGCAGCGTGTTTACCTGTGTGTGATATCATGAGCGATACAAACAGTCTGGCAGCATATTTACTCATATGTGATATCATATGTGAAACAACCATTCCTCCAGCGTGTTTACTTGTGTGTGATGTCATGTGCGATGCAAGCACTCCTGCAGAATGTTTACTTTTGTAAGATATCATGTGCGATACAAGCAATCCTGCAGCGGGTTTACTTGTGTGTGATGTCATGTGCGATGCAAGCAGTCCTGCAGCGTGTTTACTTGTGTGTGATGTCACGTGTGATACAAGCAGTCCTGCAGCACGTTAACTTTTGTAAGATATCATGTGTAATACAGGCAGTTCTGCAGCGTGCTATCTTGTGTGATATCATGTGCGATACAAGCAATCTTAAAGCGTGTTTACTTGAGTGTGACATCATTTGCGATACAAGCAGTCCTGCAGCATGTTTATGTGCAATATCATATGTGATACAATCATTCCTGCAGCGTGTTTACTTTTGTGTGATGACATGTGCGATACAAGCAGTCCTGCAGCGTGTTTACTTGTGTGTGATGTCATGTGCGATACAAGCAGTCCTGCAGCGTGTTGACTTGTGTGTGTGATACCATGTGTGATACAAGTAGTCCTGCGGCGTGTTTACTTGTGTGTGATATAATATGCGATATAAGCAGTCCTGCAGCGTGTTTACGTTTGTGTGATGTCATGTAAGATACAAGCAGTCCTGCAGCGTGTTTACTTATGTGCCATATCATATGCGATACAAGCATTCCTGCAGCGTGTTTACTTCTGTGTGTTGTCATGTGCGATACAAGCAGTCCTGCAGCGTATTTACCTGTGTGTGTGATATCATGTGCGATACAAGCAGTCCTGCAGCGTGTTTACCTGTGTGTGATATCATGTGCGATACAAGTAGTCCTGGGGCGTGTTTACTTGTGTGTGATATCATATGCGATACCAGCATTCCTGCAGTGTGTTTACTTGTGTGCAATATCATATGCGATACAAGCATTCCTGCAGCGTGTTTCCTTGTGTGGGATATCATGAGCAATACAAGCAGTCTTGCAGCATGTTTACTTGTGTGGGATATCATGTGCGATACAAGCAGTCTTGCAGCATGTTTACTTGTGTGTGTCTGTGTGTGTGTGTGTGTGTGTGTGTGTGTGTGTGTGTGTGTGTGTGTGTGTGTGTGTGTGTGTGTGTGTGATATCACGTGTGATACAAGTAGTCCTTGTGGCGTGTTGACTTGTTTGTGTGTGTGTGATACCATCTGCGATACAAGTATTCCTGCAGCGTGTTTCCTTGTGTGGGATATCATGTTTGATACAAGCAGTCTTGCAGAATGTTTACTTGTGTGGGATATCATGTGCGATACAAGCAGTCTTGCAGAATGTTTACTTGTGTGGGATATCATGTGCGATACAAGCAGTCGTGCAGCATGTTTACTTGTGTGTGTGTGTGATATCATGTGCGATACAAGTAGTCTTTGCGGCGTGTTGACTTGTTTGTGTGTGTGATACCATGTGCAATACAAGTAGTCCTGCAGCGTCTTGACTTGCGTGTGTGTGTGTGTGTGTGTGTGTGTGTGTGTGTGTGTGTGTGTGTGTGTGTGTGTGTGTGTGTGTGTGTGTGTGTGTGAGAGATACCATGTGCGATACAAGCATTCCTGCAGCGTGTTTCCTTGTGTGGGATATCATGTTTGATACAAGCAGTCTTGCAGAATGTTTACTTGTGTGGGATATCATGTGCGATACAAGCAGTCGTGCAGCATGCTTACTTGTGTGTGTGTGTGTGTGTGTGTGTGTGTGTGTGTGTGTGTGTGATATCAGGTGCGATACAAGTAGTCCTTGCGGCGTGTTGACTTGTTCGTGTGTGTGATACCATGTGCGATACAAGTAGTCCTGCAGCGTGTTGACTTGTGTGTGTGTGTGTGTGATACCATGTGCGATACAAGCATTCCTGCAGCGTGTTTCCTTGTGTGGGATATCATGTTTGATACAAGCAGTCTTGCAGCATGTTTACTTGTGTGTGTGTGATATCATGTGCGATACAAGCAGTCTTGCAGCATGTTTACTTGTGTGTGTGTGTGATATCATGTGCGATACAAGTAGTCTTAGCGGCGTGTTGACTTGTTTGTGTGTGTGATACCATGTGCGATACAAGTAGTCCTGCAGCGTCTTGACTTGTGTGTGTGTGTGTGTGTGTGTGTGTGTGTGTGTGTGTGTGTGTGTGTGTGTGTGTGTGTGTGTGAGATACCATGTGCGATACAAGCATTCCTGCAGAGTGTTTCCTTGTGTGGGATATCATGTTTGATACAAGCAGTCTTGCAGAATGTTTACTTGTGTGGGATATCATGTGTGATACAAGCAGTCTTGCAGCATGTTTACTTGTGTGTGTGTGTGTGTGATATCACGTGTGATACAAGTAGTCCTTGCGGCGTGTTGACTTGTGTGTGTGTGTGATACCGTCTGCGATACAAGTAGTCCTGCAGTGTGTTGTCTTGTGTGTGTGTGATGTCATGTGCGATACAAGCAGTCCTGCAGCAGGTTTAATCGCGCCTAACTGGACAGCCAGTTAAATAAATGCTAGGCTGCGGGCTAATAGAAGTAGCAGCAACACAACAGCTGAGCACACAATAGCATTTAAGCTAGACATAGACAACAAAACAGCACATTCGTCAATACCATCAAGTGTCAAATGATTACAGCTGTATCGTACTCGCACAAAGTCTGCAAGGCAGCGTACAAGAAAGTATCCGGTAACAAACGGACCCGCGGCATTCAACTCAATACATCGCGAATTTTGTGACCACCAGGTGTCGCCAAAAAACAATTACCATTCCACTTCAACCTATAGACAGCAGAAGACAACTGCAGAATTAAAAAAACAGGTTAGTGTTTTTTTTTGTCTGCAATCGACTTATTTCACTTGATCAAACCGGATTATTATCGGCATTGGAAGGTTTATCGCTATCGTATCGGAAGTGGAAAAGTTGTTAGAGTTGCGTGGCGTTCCTGCTTATAAGGCGGGAACCCACGTCCATTAAATTTGTAGCTGTCATGTCACACAAAACCTTTTTGTTATGTCGCAGTAGACATAAATAGAAGAGGCAGCATTGATTGACATTGTACATCAAACAGGGCTGTCTTCAAATGTGTGATATTAATATCAACTCATAGTCAGTGTTGATCCTCCCTCCCTTACATTGCAGGGAGTTATGTGTGTTGGGAGGATATCTATCCATCCATCCATCCATTTTCTACCGCTTGTCCCTTTTGGGGTCGCGGGGGGCTCTGGAGCATATCTCAGCTAAAATCGGGCGGAAGGCTGGGTACACCCTGGATCAGGGGTTACCAACCTTTTTGAAACCAAGAGATACTTCTTGGGTACTGATTAATGCGACGGGCTACCAGTTTGATACACACTTAAATAAATTAACAGAAATAGCCAATTTGCTCAATTTACCTTTAATATATATATATATATATATATATATATATATATATATATATATGGGTATTTCTGTCTGTCATTCCGTCGTACATTTTTTTTCCTTCTACGGAAGGTTTTTTTGTGGAGAATAAATGATGAAATAAACACTTAATTGAACGGTTCTAAAGAGGAGGAAACAGGAAATAAATTTAAATAAAATTTAGAAACATAGTTTAACTTCAATTCCATCCATCCATCCATCCATCCATCCATCCATCCATCCATCATCTTCCGCTTATCCGAGGTCGGGTCGCGGGGGCAACAGCCTAAGCAGGGAAACCCAGACTTCCCTCTCCCCAGCCACTTCGTCTAGCTCTTCCCGGGGGATCCCGAGGCGTTCCCAGGCCAGCCGGGAGACATAGTCTTCCCAACGTGTCCTGGGTCTTCCCCGTGGCCTCCTACCGGTTCCGACTCATTAAAATACAAAATTCAACTGAAAAAAAGAAGAGAAAAACTAGCTAATTCGAATCTTTTTGAAAAAATTTAAAAAATAATTTATGGAACATCATTAGTAATTTTTCCTGATTAAGATTAATTTTAGAATTTTGATGACATGTTTTAAATGGGTTAAAATCCAATATGCATTTTGTTAGAATATATAATAAATTGGACCAAGCTATATTTCTAACAAAGACAAATCATTATTTCTTCAATCAATCAATCAATCAATCAATCAATCAATCAATCAATCAATCAATGTTTACTTATATAGCCCTAAATCACTAGTGTCTCAAAGGGCTGCACAAACCACTACGACATCCTCGGTAGGCCCACATAAGGGCAAGGAAAACTCTTCTAGATTTTCCAGAACAAAATTTTTAAAAGAAATTCAAAAGACTTTGAAAGAAGATTTAAATTTGATTCTAAAGATTTTCTACAATCGGGCGGAAGGCGGAGTACACCCTGGACAAGTCGCCACCGATTGTAGCTGAGATAGGCGCCAGCGCCCCCCGCGACCCCAAAAGGGAATAAGCGGTAGGAAATGGATGGATGGAAGATTTTCTAGATTTGCCAGAATATATATTGTTTTATTTTAATCATAATAAGTTTGAAGAAATATTTCACAAATATTCTTCGTCGAAAAAACAGAAGCTAAAATGAAGAATTAAATTAAAATGTATTTATTATTCTTTACAATAAAAACAATAATTTACTTGAACATTGATTTAAATTGTCAGGAAAGAAGAGGAAGGAATTCAAAAGTTAAAAATGTATGTGTTTAAAATTCCTAAAATCATTTTTAAGGTTGCATTTTTTCTCTAAAATTGTCTTTCTGAAAGTTATAAGAAGCAAAATAAAAAATAAATGAATTTATTTAAACAAGTGAAGACCAAGTCTTTAAAAATTTTTCTTGGATTTTCAAATTCTATGAGTTTTGTTCTTAGAATTAAAAATGTCGAGCAAAGCTAGACCAGCTTGCTAGTAAATAAATGAAATGTAAAAAATAGAGGCAGCTCACTGGTAAGTGCTGCTATTTGAGCTATTTTTAGAACAGGCCAGCGGGCGGCTCATCTTGTCCTTACGGGCTATCTGGTGCATTGGTGACCCCTGCCCTGGACCATACTTGCCAACCTTGAGACCTGCAATTTTGGGAGGTGGGGGCGTGATCGGGGGTGGAGCGGGGGGCGTGGTTAAGAGGGGAGGAGTATATTTACAGCTAGAAAAGTGCAGATTGTATTTTAACCTGTTTAAAACATGACATCAAAAATATATATTTATTGTGAGAAATCATTAAGATGATCAGTGTTTCTACAAAGATAAATATCATGAATTATTAATAATAATATAGAGTTAAAGGTAAATTGAACAAATTGGCTATTTCTGGCAATTTATTTAAGTGTGTATCAAACTGGAAGCCCTTCGCATTAATCAGTACCCAAGAAGTAGCTCTTGGTTTCAAAAAGGTTGGTAACCCCTGCCGTAGATGTTATTGCCACATATGCGTGTACAGTAGATGGCAGTATTGTCCTGTTTAAGAGTGTCACAACATTGATGTTTACGGCAGATTAACTGCTTTACGGTAGATGAAAACGTGACTGCTGTTGTTGTGTGTTGTTACCGCGCTGGGAGGACGTTAATGAAACTGCCTAACAATAAACCCACATAAGAAACCAAGAACTCGCCTTCGATCCTTCTACAGTTATCACTGTTCATATTGTGGGAAAGCGGACGTGAAAACAGGCTGTCCTCACTCAGTTCCGCTTGGAGCTGGAGGGGGCGTGGCCTCCAGCTCCGCCTGAATTTCGGGAGATTTCCGGGGGAAAATTTGTCCCGGGAGGTTTTCGGGAGAGGTGCTGAATTTCGGGAGTCTCCCGGAAAATCCGGGAGGGTTGGCAAGTATACGCCCTGGACAAGTCGCCACCTCATCGCAGGACCAACACAGATAGACAGACAACATTCACACACCAGGGCCAATTTAGTGTTGCCAATCAACACTAAAACACAAAATCGGATATGTCTTCTTTAAATATTGGAAAAATAACATGGCGTGCAGACG
>NC_084631.1:25255593-25270593 GCF_033978795.1 Nerophis ophidion | reverse complement strand
ATACTTACAAACGTATACACAACAAAGACATAAACTCTTTCAAACTCAATTAAACTCATACTGTACTTACACATATGTGTAAGTATATTATACACACTTACACATATGTGTAAGTATATTATACACACCTACACACACAACGCATATACACTTATTCATTAACTCTTACACACACCTTTACACACATATAAACACATAGTGTACTTACACACTATACACACATATCATATACACACTTAGACACACACACCAAACATACATAAACTCATAAACACACTTTTGCACAAGTATAAACCCATACTATACACACTTACACACATTTACACAACACATTCATAAACTCTTACACTCTTTTACACACATATAAACACATCCTGTACTTACACACACAACAGATATACACTTATACATAAACTCTTACACACACCTTTACACACATTTAACCCACACTGTACTTAAACACACATACACATTTCGACACACACACACCAAACATACATAAACTCTTACACACAATTATACAAACATATAAACACATCCTGTACTTACACACTTACATATTATTTACACAACACATATCCACTTATACATAAACTCTTCTACACATACACACTTATACGGACATACTGTATGCACACATTTACACTCATACACACACATGCACACACACTCATACACATACACACGTCTGAGTGTTGGTAAGAAACTTGAAAGTGACTTTAGGACTGTGAGATGTCACGTAAATAAACACACACACTTGTACACACACACACACACGTGCGAGTGTCTACAAGAAGCTGAGGACAGTGGGATGTGTCACATGTTAATGGAGGGTGTAGAGTCACAAAGAGTATACACACAGTTGATATATATATATGCACACATACAGTACTGTATATACTCACTAACAGTATATACATACTTGCAGTATACACACATACAGAACTGTATATACTCACTAACAGTATATACATACTTGCCGTATACATATAGATATACACATATACATTTAGGCCGCAACTCAGTGATAACAAGTTGGTGTATTATATATATAAAAACGCTTGAAGCCAGGTCAAGTTGCTAAATCTTGCTTTCATTAAAAAAAAGTTTTGTTGCTGCTTGTGTTGTAAACATTGATAGGATTTTTCACCTGAAACGTAACAACAACAACAACAACAAACAAGCTAAAAGGTGCTTTTCCAGGTTTTCTACTTTTTGATGTAACAACTTGAATGTATAAATAACTTTGTGTGTATATCATGTCTAATTTATCCACGAGATTTGTCTAATAAATTAATAAAAAAGTGACCTACTGTTCTGTCAATTTTATTAACTTTATAAACAATATATTTTAAGAAGTACATGTGCAGTGTGTCTTAGTGACCACCAGAGGTCGGGCTAGCTCATAAAAGAAACCTGAAACTTCCATATTCTGTATTAAAATGATAATTGGAGAGCATTGTTATGTATGCATACTTGTGTGTGTGTGCGCGTGCATATATATATATATATATATATATATGTATGTGTATAAGTAATCTATATGTTTGTGTGTGTGTATATGTATGTATGTGTGTGTATATATATATATGTATGTATATATATATATATATATACACGTGTATATATATGTACATATATGTATGTATATATACATATATGTATATCAGTGTGTATGTATGTATGTTTGTGTGTATATATACACACACACGTGTATTTATATATGTAAGTGTGTGTGCATATATAAAATGTGCGTGTATATATATATGTATAAATACATACATGTGTATATGTGTGTGTGTGTATATATAAATATATGGGTGTATATATACACACAGACATATATATACACACGGGTGTGTACATATACTGTATATATATGTATACATGCACACATATATGTATATACACATATATGTATATACACTTATGCATACAATTGGAAATATGATATATATACACATATGCATATATGCACACGTGTGTATATATACACATTTATATATACACAGGTATACATGGATGTGTGTGTGTGTGTGTGTGTGTATATATATATATATATATATATATATATATATATATATATACACACATACATGCACACGTATGTATATACACACACATGTATATATGCACAAATCTATATGTACACATATGTACACACATTATACACATTTATATATACACGGGTATACATGTATGTATGTGTGTGTGTGTGTGTGTAAGTATCTATACTTGCATACATGAATACTTCTGTATGTATATATACAAATGTTTATGTGTATATTATTTATATACATGTGCATATGTATCTAGTATATCCACTTATATCTATATAAGTGGATATACATATATGTGTGCATATATACGTGTGTGTGTGTATATATATATATATGCACACACGTATAATGTATGTGTGTATATATACATACATATATTTACATGTATGCTAATATGTGTGTATATATATATATATACATGTATGTGTATACATACATCTGTATATATATGTATGTGTATATATGTGTGTGTGTGTATATGTGTCTATATATATATATGTGTATATATATGATGTGTATATATATATGTGTGTGTGTATATATATATATGTGTGTATATATAGATGTGTGTGTGTATATATATATATGTGTATATATAGATGTGTGTGTGTGTGTATATATATATATATATATATATATATATATATATATATATATATATATATATATATGTGTGTATATATAGATGTGTGAGTATGTATGTATGTGTGTGTGTGTGTGTGTGTGTGTGCGCGTGTATAAAAAAACTAAACACTTTTCTCTTGTATAAATGTTTTTGGGGCAATATTAGAGTCAATAAATATATTATCATTATTTAGAAAAATAGGAGGTTAGTCAGTCAATCAACTTAAACAAAAATCATTAAATTATTAGACATTTGCAAAAATACAATTTGCTCATCCTGTACAAAATAAAAATATTGCATAAATTAGCGATTAAAAGAGTAATGCTTAATTTTAACTAGTGCTGGGCGATATATCGATATACTCGATATTTATCTCAGATTTGTCTCTGTGCGATATAGAAAATGACTATATCGTGACATTCGGGTTTACGTTGGCACGCAGTTGCTTTTAGCTGCAGGCATTACACTTCAGGCTCTTCCCACTCTTTGTTGTCTCTCCTCAGACAGCAAGCGCACCTTCTTCCATACGTCACATACGTATGTAATAAGGTAGCAGCATGGGTAACGTTAGCTGTGGTGCGAGTGGTAATACGAGAGAAAGAAGGTGCCAAACCGGAAAAACAGCAGGGGGTCCATCGTCTGGCGGTGGTTCGGCTTCAAGCGGGAATATATCAAACAGACAACCGTAATTTGTCAAGTGTGGGGCAAAAGCTTTGCTACAAAAAATAGCAGCACTGCTAATATGTAGCATCATTTGAAAAGTCACCTGCTAGAGAATGAAGAGTTCTTACTCCACATTTCAACATCTCAGTTTGGTGCCACACCAACAAAATGCAGAGGCAACCATTTCCACATCGACATCGTATGAAAAAAATAGTCAACGACAGAAAGAGATAATGTCCGCAGGAACCTACCACATAGCGAAGGACGAACACTATTTGATGTCCTATTTTGCAGCTCATTTTTATTTAATTTTTATTGAAGTATCTTGTGTGACATCATGCAAAAAAATACATTTTATTTGTTTTTAACTATTGTAGTGACATTCTGTACAAAAAGTGCACTTTAGTGTTGATTTGGACATCATGCACAAAAGTGCACTCATAGCTTCTTTTAAAATGTCTGTGACAATCTTGCATTTTCTGTTTGGAAATGGCATGAATGTTTGTGCCACCCCTTACTAACTGTTTAATAAATACAATTTTGGTAAATTTACTTAGTTGGGATTTCCCTCTCTGCATGAAAGTTTAAAATGAACATATATTAATGCAGTATGAACAAGAATGTTTTAATGTAGACACATATAATCATCATACTGCTGTGATTATATGCATCAAGTGTTCATTCAAGGCTAAGGCAAAATATCGAGATATATATTGTGTATCGTGACATGACCTAAAAAATATCGAGATCTTAAAAAAAGGCCTAATCGCCCAGCCCTAATTTAAACACACACTCCCCTAATATGAATACATTGAATAAAACATTAGTTTTAGATACAATGTATACAACTAAAATAAACATCTTAATACATTTAATCAAATAAAACAAGAACGGTGCACAAAATGTAGTACTTTGACCAATAAAAGGGATTATTAATACAGTGAACATTAAACCAATATGGTGACTTTGCCAGGTTAGAATTAGTCACTTTCACTATCTGTCTGTGCAAAGTCCATCTTCTAAGTGCACAACTCCCAAAGAGGCACATTTGATCATCTTCCATATTTGTCATCTTGCATATCGAGCGCCCGCTGCCATGAAAAAGATTCTGCGTGCGGGGACAAACAACGCTGTGGGACGTCACGAGCAGGACACAAACGATGACATTGTTCACCGTCCATTACCAGCAGGGTGAGGAGGATGAAGAGTGGTGAAATATGAAACTTGATTATTCCTTTTCAGCACGCTGATGCTTGAAAAACTTCATCGATTCATGATCATTGATCGCGTAATGACGCCACGCCGACTCCACTCGTTTTTTTTATCAACCTTGTTTATTGTGGAAGAGACAAGATTTACAAACAAATATTGGAATATATTCTTATGGACATGAAAACAGGAACAGTATGGACATATTTACGCCTTGTTGTACTTTTTAAACTGTCAACTTATTTACTTGGTAGCTTTTTAAGAGGGATGTACGGATTTATTAATGAATCGCAATTCTTCATTGATTCAAATAAATCTAAATTAATTTAATATGTGTATATATATATATATATACATATATATATATACACATATGTGTATATATGTGTATGTATATATATATGTATATATGTGTATATATATATGTGTATATATATATATATATGTGTGTGTGTGTGTATAGATATATATATATGTGTGGGTGTATATATATATGTGTATATATATTTTGGAAGTGTATATGTATAAATAATATGTATTTATATACAGTATGTACAGTACAAGGCAAAAGTTTGGAAACACCTCATTTTGGGGCGGCATAGCTCGGTTGGTAGAGTGGCCGTGCCAACAACTTGAGGGTTGCAGGTTCGATTCCAGCTTGTGCCATCCTAGTTACTGCCGTTGTGTCCTTGGGCAAGACACTTTACCCACCTGCTCCCAGTACCACCCACACTGGTTTAAATGTAACTTAGATATTGGGTTTCACTATGTAAAGCGCTTTGAGTCACTTGAGAAAAGCGCTATATAAATATAATTCACAAAAAATTCACATTTTCATGACTATTTACATTGTAGATTGCCACTAAAGACATCAAAATTATGAAACCTGTGAAGTGAATCAAATCAAATCAACTTTACTTATAGAGCACATTTAAAATTGACCACAGGATAGCCAAAGTGCTGTACAATGGGCAGGTTAAAAGACAATACGAGAACCGAGCAAACACAACAGAGCACCAACAGAACACGATAAAAAATAAATAACTAAAATAAATAAAACATAAAAACAGGTTCACAGCAGGTGTATTATGGGGCACCATTGCAGGATGGATATCAGTCTGTGTTAAAAGTAAAGAGTATTTTTCAGGTGACTACCTCTTGAAGCTCATCGAGAGAATGCCAAGAGTGTATATATATATATATATATATATATATATATATATATATATATATATATATTATTTCTATACAGATGTATGTATATTTATGTATGTATGAATATAGATGTATGTATACATATGTATGTATGTATTTATATGTATGTATGTATGTTTATATATGTATATATATATGAATGTGTATATATATATGCATGTATGTGGGTGTATGTATGTATGTGTATGTATATTAATGTATGTATGTATGTATATAGATGTATGTATACATATGTACGTATGTATTTATATGTATGTTTGTATGCATGTTTATGTATGAATATATACGTATGTAGATATATGTATATATATATATATATATATATATATATATATATATACACGTGTATATGTATGTGGGTATATGTATGTGTATATATGTATGCATATGTATGATTATATATGTATGTATATACATGTATACATATGTATGTATTTATGTATGTATGTATATATATGCATATACATGTATATATATATAAATATATGTATATATATTTATATATGTATGTATATATATATTTATATGTGTATATATGAATGCTTCAATGTGTATATGTATGTATACATGTGGATGTATGTATGTATGTATGTATGTATATACATATGTATGTATGTATATACGTATGTATGTATATACGTATGTATGTATATACGTATGTATGTATATACATATGTATGTATGTATGTTTATACATATGTATGTATGTTTATACATATGTATGTATGTATGTATATACATATGTATGTATGTACATACATGTGTATGTATGTACATACATATGTATATATGTATGTATGCATGTATGTATATATATACAAATGTATGTATGTATGTATATACGTATGTATGTATGTATATACATATGTATGTATGTATATACATATGTATGTATGTATATACATATGTATGTATGTATATACGTATGTATGCA
The DNA here is from genome assembly GCF_033978795.1 of Nerophis ophidion. Classification (NCBI taxonomy): domain Eukaryota; kingdom Metazoa; phylum Chordata; class Actinopteri; order Syngnathiformes; family Syngnathidae; genus Nerophis; species Nerophis ophidion. The sequence continues at coordinate 25,263,887 of NC_084631.1, read as the reverse complement.
TGTATATACGTATGTATGTATGTATATGCGTATGTATGTATATACGTATGTATGCATGTATATACGTATGTATGCATGTATATACGTATGTATGTATGTATATGCGTATGTATGTATATACGTATGTATGTATGTATGTATATACGTATGTATGTATATACGTATGTACGTATATACGTATGTATGTATATACATATGTATGTATGTATATACATATGTATGTATGCATGTATATACATATGTATGTATGTATGCATATACATATGTATGTATGTATATACATATGTATGTATATGTATGCATGTATATACATATGTATGTATGTATGCATATACATATGTATGTATGTATATACATATGTATGTATGCATATACATATGTATGTATGTATGTATATACATATGTATGTATGTATATACATATGTATGTATGTTTATACATATGTATGTATATACATATGTATGTATGTACATACATATGTATGTATGTACATACATGTGTATGTATGTACATACATATGTATATATGTATGTATGCATGTATGTATATATATACAAATGTATGTATGTATGTATATACATATGTATGTATGTATGTATATACATATGTATGTATGTATATACATATGTATGTATGTATATACGTATGTATGTATGTATATACGTATGTATGTATGTATATACGTATGTATGCATGTATATACGTATGTATGTATGTATATGCGTATGTATGTATGTATATACGTATGTATGTATGTATGTATATACGTATGTATGTATGTACGCATGTATGTATATACGTATGTACGTATATACGTATGTATGTATATACGTATGTATGTATATACGTATGTATGTATGTATATACATATGTATGTATGCATGTATATACATATGTATGTATGTATGCATGTATATACATATGTATGTATGTATGCATATGCATATGTATGTATGCATATACATATGTATGTATGTATATACATATGTATGTATGTATGTATATACATATGTATGTATGTATGTATGTATATACATATGTATGTATGTATGTATGTGTGTATGTATGTATATACATATGTATGTATGTATATACATATGTATGTATATACATATGTATGTATGTATATACATATGTATGTATGTATATACATATGCATGTATGTATATACATATGTATGTATGTATATACATATGCATGTATGTATGTATATACATATGTGTGTATGTATATACATATGTGTGTATGTATATACATATGTGTGTATGTATATACATATGTGTGTATGTATATACATATGTATTTATGTATATACATATGTTTGTATGTATATACATATGTATGTATGTATGTATATACATATGTATGTATGTATATACATATGTATGTATGTATATACATATGTATGTATGTATATACATATGTATGTATGTATATACATATGTATGTATGTATATACATATGTATGTATGTATATACATATGTATGTATGTATATACATATGTATGTATGTATATACATATGTATGTATGTATATACATATGTATGTATGTATGTATGTATATACGTATGTATGTATGTATGTATATACGTATGTATGTATATACATATGTATGTATGTATGTATGTATATACGTATGTATGTATATACGTATGTATGTATATACATATGTATGTATGTATGTATGTATGTATATACGTATGTATGTACAGTATATACATATGTATGTATGTATGTATGTATATACGTATGTATGTACAGTATATACATATGTATGTATGTATGTATGTATATACATATGTATGTATGTATGTATATACATATGTATGTATGTATATATATATACATATGTATGTATGTATATACATATGTATGTATGTATATACATATGTATGTATGTATATACATATGTATGTATGTATATACATATGTATGTATGTATATACATATGTATGTATGTATATACATATGCATGTATGTATGTATGTATATACATATGTATGTATGTATATACATATGTATGTATGTATGTATGTATGTATGTATATACATATGTATGTATGTATGTATGTATGTATGTATGTATATACATATGTATGTATGTATGTATATACATATGTATGTATGTATATACATATGTATGTATGTATGTATATACATATGTATGTATGTATGTATATACATATGTATGTATGTATGTATATACATATGTATGTATGTATATACATATGTATGTATGTATGTATGTATATACATATGTATGTATGTATGTATGTATATACATATGTATGTATGTATGTATATACATATGTATGTATGTATGTATATACATATGTATGTATGCATGTATGTATATACATATGTATGTATGCATGTATGTATATACATATGTATGTATGCATGTATATACATATGTATGTATGTATGTATATACATATGTATGTATGTATGTATATACATATGTATGTATGTATATACATATGTATGTATGTATGTATATACATATGTATGTATGTATATACATATGTATGTATGTATGTATGTATGTATGTATGTATGTATGTATGTATGTATGTATATACATATGTATGTATGTATGTATGTGCATACATATGTATGTATGTATGTATGTGCATACATATGTATGTATGTATGTATGTGCATACATATGTATGTATGTATGTATGTGCATACATATGTATGTATGTATGTTTGTGTATACATATGTATGCATGTATGTTTGTGTATACATATGTATGTATGTGTATACATATGCATGTATACACATATGTATGTATGTATATACATATGTATGTATAGACATATGTATGTATGTATATACATATGTATGTATAGACATATGTATGTATGTATATACATATGTATGTATGTGTATACATATGTATGCATGTATGTATGTGTATACATATGTATGTATGTGTATACATATGCATGTATACACATATGTATGTATGTATATACATATGTATGTATAGACATATGTATGTATGTATATACATATGTATGTATGTGTATACATATGTATGTATGTATATACATATGTATGTATGTGTATACATATGTATGCATGTATGTATGTGTATACATATGTATGCATGTATGTATGTGTATACATATGTATGCATGTATGTATGTGTATACATATGTATGCATGTATGTATGTGTATACATATGTATGCATGTATGTATGTTTATACATATGTATGCATGTATGTATGTGTATACATATGTATGCATGTATGTATGTGTATACATATGTATGCATGTATGTATGTGTATACATATGTATGCATGTATGTATGTGTATACATATGTATGCATGTATGTATGTGTATACATATGTATGCATGTATGTATGTGTGTACATATGTATGCATGTATGTATGTGTGTACATATGTATGCATGTATGTATGTGTGTACATATGTATGCCTGTATGTATGTGTGTACATATGTATGCATGTATGTATGTGTACATATGTATGTATGTGTATACATATGTATGTATGTATGTGTATATGTATGTATGTATGTGTATACATATGTATGTATGTATGTGTATACATATGTATGTATGTATGTGTATACATATGTATGTATGTATGTGTATACATATGTATGTATGTATGTGTATACATATGTATGCATGTATGTATGTGTATACATATGTATGCATGTATGTATGTGTATACATATGTATGCATGTATGTATGTGTATACATATGTATGCATGTATGTATGTGTATACATATGTATGCATGTATGTATGTGTATACATATGTATGCATGTATGTATGTGTATACATATGTATGCATGTATGTATGTGTATACATATGTATGCATGTATGTATGTGTATACATATGTATGCATGTATGTATGTGTATACATATGTACATATGTATGCATGTGTATATGTGTATACATATGTATGCATGTGTATATGCGTATACATATGTATGCATGTGTATATGTATATATATGTATGTATATACATATGTATATATGTTTATATACATATGTATGTATGTATGTATATATGTTTATATACATATGTATGTATGTATGTTTATATATGTTTATATATGTATGTATATATTTATATATATATATATATATATGTATGTATGTATGTGTATATATACATGTATATATGTATGTATGTGTATATATACATGTATATATGTATATATGTGTATATATACATGTATATATGTATACACCTATATACATGTATATATGTATATATACATGTATATATGTATGTATATATGTGTATATATATATGTGTGTATGTGTATAAATATATACGTATGTCTATATGTATGTATATATATATATATATATATATATATATATATATATATATATATATGTATACATATGTATGTATGTATGTATATATGTATACATATGTATGTATGTATGTATATATGTATACATATGTATGTATGTATGTATATATGTATACATATGTATGTATGTTTATATATGTATATATATACATATATGTATGTATGTATGTATATATATGTATATATATTTATGTATGTGTGTATGTATGTATATATATTTATGTATGTATGTATGTGTATATACATATATTTATGTATGTATGTATGTATGTATGTATTTATTTATGTATGTATGTTTGTATATATGTATGAATGGATATATATGTATATATATGTGTGTATATTTGTATATATGTATGTGTATGTATATATATGTATATATTTATATTTATATATGTGTATTAGGGCCAGGCAACGATTAAAAACTTTAATCGAAGTTAATCGCACTATTTCTCCGATTAATCGCGATTAACTGCATTGTATACGCAAAGCCCAATAATGAATTCAAAAGTAGTGTGTAGTGCACCTTTATTGGAATATTCTCCCACATGAACAAAAGCGCCAAAACATTTGTTGTGCAAACACAATTTAAATCAGTCCTTGTTAAACAGTAGCAGTTAAATTGCATATTTTATGAAAATCAACTCAAAAAATTTAAACATTTAAGCTCATTGCCACTGCCAGGGTATTTAAGTTATCCTGTTTGTTATGGAAAATAAATATAATCTGTGAGGTAACAGCAGAAACATTTTTTTTTATCAGGGTCTTATGTTTAAAAAAATATATTATAGGTAGTGGGCTGTTTTAGGGAATTTTTGATCAAATTATTCGTAGTAGCAATATTAATATTGTTGTGTTTATTCTGCGTAGTGCACTTAAAATATTTATGACCATATCTAGGAATTGATATGATGGGAATTTTCCGATTGTTTGCTTGGTGTTTTGATAAACTGAACGCATATACATGGTACTATTTGTGATGTTATGAGCCAGGGAATAAAAGAACTACCCTACCCAGCATGCAACAGGAGTGACGAGCATGCGCGGTAGCCCGGTATAGGTTGTGTCGCCATGACAGCATCTTGTATGTTGTGATATGCACGCTCTGAAAGCAAACGTTAAGAACTCAGCCAACACTCCTGGTCTGCATTATTCATAAATAGACAGACAACACATATACTCCGCTGCTTCACAGGCCGCTGGATGTAGCCGGCAAAGTATTCCCATGCTAGCTAGCCGGTCTAGCAAGCACGCGTCATTCAGTCCAAAACGGCCCGATCTATCCACATTCAGAATTGTCTGGCGGTCGTAAGTGATCCCGGAGTGACCACGCTGTAAGCCAGTCATGAAATTTGCAGAATTGTCCGGTATTTTTGCCAAATGTTCCATCTTTACCAAGAGCCCCTCGTCCGGGCGACCCCATCTTGTTAAGAAGAGGCGTTAACAAAATAAAAGCATGTAAACAACATACGCAAATGTGCGATAAAATAATTGTCGGCGTTAATAGATTGATGAGTTAACACGTAATTAACGCATTAATTGGCCGACCCCTAATATGTTTGTATAAATGTATGTATATGTATATTTGTATGTATGTATGTATGTATGTTTGTATGTACGGAGATATGTATGTGTATGTATATCTATATATATATACATACATATATATGTATATATATATATACATACATATATATATATATATATATATATATATGTATATATGTATGTGTATGTATATGTATGTTTGTATGTATATGTATGTTTGTATGTATATATATGTATATATGTATGTGTATACATAGGTATATTTGAATGTATGTATATATTTATGTATATTTATATATACATATACATGTATGTATGTATACATGTATGTATATGTATATTTCTATGTGTGTGTATGTATGTGTATTTGTATGTATATATATGTATATATTAATATGTATGTATGTATGTATGTTTATATACGTATGTGGTTATAAGAATGTATGTATATGTATGTATGTTTGTATATATATATATATATATATATGTATATATATATATATATATATATATATATATATATATATATGTGTATGTATGTATATATGTATGTATATATGTGTATGTATGTATGTATATATATGTATGTTTGTATGTATATGTATGTATGTGTGTATATATATATATATGTATGTTTGTATATATATGTATGTATGTATATGTGTATATGTATGTATATATATCCATATATATATGTGTGTGTATGTATGTATGTATAGATATGTACTTATATATGTATGTGTGTATATATGTATATGAATATATTTATATATATGTATGTATATATGTATGTATATATATGTGTTTATGTATGTATGTTTGTATATATAAATGTATATATATATGTTTGTATGCATATATATGTATGTATGTATGTACATAAATGTATGTATATGTGTATATGTATATATATTTACATATATATATATATATATATATACATACACATGTATGTATGTATTTATGTATATATGTGTATATATATGTGTGTATATATATGTAAGTATGTATGTATACATGAATATGTATGTATCTAGGTATGTAAATATTCATGTATGTATGTATTTATGTATATATGTATATTTATATATATATACATGCATACACATACATATATACATATATAAATACATATATATATATATATATATAAATGTGTGTGTGTATATATATATATATATATATATATGTGTGTGTATATATATGTGTGTATATATATGTATGCATATATATGTTTATATATATACATGTATGTATACATAAATATGTTTATATATATGTATGTATATATGTATATATATGTATGCATATATATGTATATATATGTATGCATATATATTTATATATGTATGTATATATATGTATGTATGTATATATATATAAATATATATGTATGTATATGTATGTATTTATGTATGTATGTATATTAATGTATGTATGTATGTATATATGTACACATATGTATGTATGTATTTTTATGTATGTATGTGTATATGTATATATATATGTATGTATACATGTAAATATACATGTAAATATGTGTTTATATACATGTGTATATATATATATATATATATATATATATATATATATATATATATATATATATATATATATGTATATATATATATATATACATATATATATATATATATATATATATATATATATATATGTAGGTGTGGGAAAAAATCACAAGACTACTTCATCTCTACAGATCTGTTTCATGAGGGGTTCCCTCAATCATCAGGAGATTTTAATGGAAGCATTCACATACAATGGTTTATATAGAGCACAGAGTGGGTGGGTACAGGCAGGCGTAGGGTGTGGTGATTGGCTCATGTGTTACCTAGGAGGTGTTTCCGTCTGTGGCGGCATGTTGAAATGATTTCACTGCGCTTGTTGAGGGATGATAGATCTGGATGATATATAATAAACAGTTTCTCTTTCAAGCATAGGTTGCATCTTTTATTACCACTGTTGTAAGGTGTGCTGGATGCAAGAATTTGCCATGTTATTGAATATTCAACATTATTGTCTTTGAGGTTCCAAATGTGTTTGCTGAGTTCTGTAGAATTCTGCAAAGTCTGGTTTCTAAAAGAGGCGTTGTGATTATTCCATCTTGTTTTGAACGCTCCTTCGGTTAATCCTACGTACGTGTCGGATGTGTTAATGTCCTTGCGTATTACCTTTGCTTGGTAAACGACTGATGTCTGTAAGCACCTTCCGTTGAGAGGGCAATCAGGTTTCTTGCGACAGTTACATTCATTATTGGTTTCAGAGTCGTTTAGTCCTTTTGCAATTGCTTTGTTGTGGTTTGAAATTATTTGTTGCATGTTATTCATACAGCTCTAGCTCAATTTAATGTTGT
>NC_084631.1:25088093-25245593 GCF_033978795.1 Nerophis ophidion | reverse complement strand
ATATAAACCATTGTATGTGAATGCTTCCATTAAAATCTCCTGATGATTGAGGGAACCCCTCATGAAACAGTTCTGTAGAGATGAAGTAGTCTTGTGATTTTTTCCCACACCTACATATATATATATAGATATATAGATATAGATCTATAAATATATGTATGTATATATATATTTATAGATATCTATATATACAAATATATATACATATATATATATATATATATATATATATATATATATAGATCTATAAATATAAATATATGTATGTATATATATATATTTATAGATAGATATCTATATATATAAATATATATCGATATATAAATATATCTTTATATAGATGTATATATTGATTTATATACATATTGATTCATCGATATACATATAGATTGATATATATATACCTATATATATATGTCCATAAATATAGATATATCAATATAAATCTATATATATATTGATATATCAATATATATATCAATATACAAGTATATCGATATATGTATGTATATCTCGATAAACAAACCTATATATATATATATATATTTATATATAGATACACACACATATATATATATATATATATATACATGTGTGTATATGTATATATATGTGTGTGTATATATATATATACATATATATACACATACACATATATGTATATTTATACATATATATATCCATATATTTATAGATATCTATTTATATATATATACATAGTAATGCAGGGTTTCTTCTTCCATATTTGTCCCGCTCTCAAGTATCTTTGACACAATATCTCACACTTTCAGTGTTGTCACTTGCTCATGCTTCCTTCTAAGTCCATTTAACAGTTGAATAAATATTACAAGTCAAATTCCCTTACTATATTTTTCAATTAATTATTATAAAACAAGCAAAATACCACAAGCTTTCGCATAAAAATTGACGTAAGGTTTTTGTCACAATATGCTAATACACTCGATAAATGTCAGCGTTTCTATGATTTTATATCAATTTAGGTTACATGTACATTGTTTCAAAAAGCACATTTACCATTTATACGCATCTTTTATATCGTGAGTGACATTTGTCTTCTATGTGATGTACAAAACCAAAAAGCAGAGAAGTTGTCACCTTGTGTAAATGGTAAATAAAAAGAAAATACAATGATTTGCAAATATTTTTCAGCTTGTATTCGATTGAGTGGACTGCGGGGACAAGATATTTCATGTTCAAACTTAATTTTTTGCAAATAGTTCATTTGGAATTTGATGCCTGCAAGATGTTTCAAAAAAGCCGGCACAGGTGGCAAAAAAGACAGAGAAAGTTTAGGAATGCTCATCTAAGACTTATTTGGAACATCCCACAGGTGAACAGGCTAATTGGGAACAGTTGGGTGCCATGAGTGGGTATAAAAGCACACAAAAAAGGACGGGGCGAGGGTCACCACTTTGTCAACAAATGCCTGAGCAAATTGTTTAAGAAACAACATTTCTCTAGCAGCTATTGCAAAAAAATTTGAGATTTCACCGTCTATGGTCCGTAATATCATCAAAAGCTTCAGAGAATCTGGAAAAGTCACTGCACACATGCGGTACTGCATCAAAAAGTGACATGTGGGGCGGTTTGGCTCAGTTGGTGGAGTGGCCGTGCCAGCAACTTGGGGGTTGCGGGTTCGGTTCCCGCTTCTGCCAGCCTGGTCGCTGCCGTTGTGTCCTTGGGCAGGACACTTTACCCACCTGCTTTTAGTGCCACCTACACTGGTTTGATTGTAGCTTGGATATTGGGTTTCACTGTGTGGAGTGCTTTGAGTCACTGGAGAAAACGCGCTATATAAATATAATTCACTTTGGGACGGCGTGGCGCGATGGTGGAGTGGCCGTACGCAACCCGAGGGTCCCTGGTTTAAATCCCACCTAGTACCAACCTCGTCACGTCCGTTGTGTCCTGAGCAAGACACTTCACCCTTGCTCCTGATGGGTGCTGGTTAGCGCCTTGCATGGCAGCTCCCTCCATCAGTGTGTGAATGTGTGTGTGAATGGGTAAATGTGGAAGTAATGTCAAAGCGCTTTGAGTACCTTGAAGGTAGAAAAGCGCTATACAAGTACAAGCCATTTATAGATATATATGTATATATCTATCTACCTTAACATATACATCTATATAGATATATATATAAACACACATATATATACACACATATGTATATTTATACATATATATATCCATATATTTATAGATATCTCTTTATATATATATATACCAATACATATATATATATATATATATATATATATATATATATATATATATATATATATATATATATATATATATATATATGGATATATATATGTATATATGTGTTTATATATAGATAGATATATAAGTATATATATATGTATATTGGTATACAGATATAAACACACACATATATATATATATATATATATATATATATATGTATTGGTATACATCTCAATATATCTATATATTTATTAACATATTGATTTATATATTTAGATATATCGATATCTATATATATTGATAGGTATATATGCATATATAGATAGATACAGTAGATATATAGATATATATATTGATATAATTATATATTTTTGTACATATATATATATGTATCAATATATATTGATATATTAATATATATATATATGTTTGGATAGTATACATATATACATACATATATATACATATGCATATATATATTCATGCATACCTACACATATATATATAAATGTTTACATATAAATGTATAAATATATATGTGTGTGTATATATATATGTATACATATATACATTAAGTATACATATATACATATATATCTATATATTTATGGACATATATAATGATATTAATATCGATATATATATCAATATATATATTGAAATACATATATATATATATATATAGATGTATATATATGTATATATAGTATACATATATACATATGTATACATTTGTATTTATACATATAAATGTATACATATATATGTGTATATATGTATGTATGTTTATGTATGTATACATATTTAAGTATACATATATATCGATATATTTCTATTGATATATACACAAGTATACATATATGTACACACATACATATATAGATATAAATATGGATATATACATAAATATATATATATATATATGGATATATATATATATATAAATATATACTAATTGATTTTTGAATAAATTGCAAAATCGATATCTATACAGTAAATGTACAGTATATATATAATTACCGGTGTTGACATCAGCCTCCTCCATTTTGAAAATGATGACAGGGCAAGTGTCACTCGCCACGTCACGAGTTTGACCAGGCGGTGATACTAAGCATGCGCTAATTATTTTGGGAAGCAAGTTTGACCCGGCAGTAATTCAAGGCAGGTGCATACTATATGCCCTGTGGCAATTCAAGGAAATACGGTATATCGATATATATGGATCTATAAATATAAATATATGTATGTGTATATATATATATATATATATATATATATATATATTTAAAGATAAATATCTATAAAGATATATACATATATAAATATATTCACATATATATATATATATATATTTATACACATATTGATTTATAGATATACATATATATATATGTATCTATATATGCATATATATAGATACATCAATATAAATCTATATATATATATTGATATATCAATATACAAATATATCGATATGTGCATATACATCTCGATATATAAACAAATATATATACATATATATATGTATATATACACACATATATATATATATATAGATATATATTTTTATATTTATAAATATATATATATATACATAGGGATATACAGTATATCTATATAGATATATATATCCATCTATCTTCCTTAACAGATATATCTATATAGATATGTATATAGATATAGATATCTATATTCATTTAGATATATCAATATACATATATCTATATACGTGTGTATATATATATATATATATATATATATATATATATATGTATATATATATATATATATATATATATATATATATAGGTATACAGATATATATATATATGTATATATATATATATATATATATATATATATATATATATATATATATATATATATATATATATATAGGTATACAGATATATACCTATATACATATATATATATTTACATATGTAGGTGTGGGAAAAAAACACAAGACTACTTCATCTCTACAGAACTGTATGTGAATGCTTCCATTAAAATCTCCTGATGATTGAGGGAACCCCCATGAAACAGTTCTGTAGAGATTAAGTAGTCTTGTGATTTTTTCCCACACCTACATATTGCGCTCTACCACGGTATCGAGCACTATTCTCTGGATAATCCAATCAAGACATATATATTTACATATATATGTATATGTTCTCCCCGTGAATGCGTGGGTTCCCTCCGGGTACTCCGGCTTCCTCCCACTTCCAAAGACATGCACCTGGGGATAGGTTGATTGGCAACACTAAATTGGCTCTAGTGTGTGAATGTGAGTGTGAATGTTGTCTGTCTATCTGTGTTGGCCCTGCGATGAGGTGGCGACTTGTCCAGGGTGTACCCCGCCTTCCGCCCGATTGTAGCTGAGATAGGCGCCAGCGCCCCCCGCGACCCCGAAAGGGAATAAGCGGTAGGAAATGGATGGATGGATGTATATATATATATATATATAGATTTATTATCATTGATTTATGTATATAGATATATCGATATCAACATATATTGATATGTATGAATCAATATATATATATAGATATATCAATATATATATCCATATATATATATATGTATATGGATATATATATATATATATATATATATATCCATATATAATTATATATATATATATATATACATATGTATCAATATATATTGATATATCAATATATATATTTATAGATAGTATACATATATAAATACATATACATATGCATATGTATATTCATGCATACATACATATGTATACACGTATACATATAATTGTATGAATATATATGTGTGTATATATATGTATACATATGTAAGTATACCTACATACACATATGCATATATACATATATATATATATATATATATAGATATATAATGATATATATATACCGATTTATATATATATATATAATACATATATACATTTTTATTCATACATATGTATCTATCCATATAAATGTATGCATATATGTGTGTATATGTATATGTGCTTATATATGTATGTGTTTGTATGTATGTATATATATGTATAAATATATAAGTATACATATATACGTACACACATATGCATATATACACATGTATATATTTATACATATCTGTACACATATACATATATAGATATAAATACACATATATAAATAAATATGGATATACATATATATATATATATACATACATACATATATATATATATATATATATTTACTGTACATGTATACACAAATGTACAGTAAATGTATAGTATATATATATTTTTTTTAATATGTCCTGTCCATTCTCTCAGTCAAATTATATAGTTAATGTAGCTCATCATATCTGCTGTACACATTTACTTTAGAAAAGAGAAGTGTTGGATACTTCCCTTTTTTTTTCTTTTGTTTTTGACTTCATTAAATGTTTGGGTAGAATTTTATTCAACAAAATCAGTTTTCTTTTAATAATATAAAAATGTATCTGAGCTGTTTATCTATGTTTATAGAGGAATGTAGTTAATCATAGAACCGCCACCCAATGTTATCAAAAAAGTATTGATTTTGAATCGAGAATCGTTTAGAATTTAATCATAACCAAGAATCAAATCATGTGTTGCCCAAAGATTCACATCCCTCGTATTTACAGTATTTTGTAGTGTCCATGGTTGTTGATGGACACTACAACTGCAGAGGGTAACAGGTCTTTTCCACGACAGTAGGGTGGTTAGTGGTGAAAAAAGGAGAACAGCCATCGATGTACTCTTATATGAATAACACTTTCCTGACAAATACACCTCATGCTATTATTAAACCGCAAGTTGGGTGGGCTTGAAATTTCTCACACAGCTGACAACTTTAAAGTGGACTTGTGGAGTTTGATTTTTTTGTACTTCTAAACGATATAATGCCAAGTACTCGTGTGCAACCACACCGTGTGTGCATTCTGGATGATCGCTGGGTTTTTCCCGTCCGGCTACGTTGTCGCATCAGAGTTTTTATTTTCCATGTTTAGTTTTGACCGGGAAGGATCTATTTTAGCATTGACCTCCAGAGTTAAATTATGATTTTTTTTTTGGGTGGAGGGAGGGGCGTGGTTTCATTTGCAATCTGGTAACGCCTCCACAATCGAACAGAGACACTCAGGCTGAGATACGGTACCGATTCGCAGATATCAAGATTCAATACCGGTATTTTTGTGTGTGTTAATAAATAGTAATTGTTTTGGAGAATAAAATGTCATTTTTATTGCAACATTTAAAAATGACCTAATCATTTTTTGTTTTATTATCAAATTTCTAAGTCCAAAACGTAAGATGGCAGTATAGTGCGTCCGTTGTGCCCTACAAAGTGTTAACACTGCAAGTATTCTTTTTATGAACCAGCTGTTTGATTGTAACGTGCATCTTAGTTGTAGTTCTTAATGCTAATCAGTAAACATGTTGATAGCACAGGCAAGGTATAATAGCATTAAGCGAGCGCACTTTTTGAAAGGTGGAGCCTTTTTTTTTTTTTTTTTTTTTTTTAAAGTCAATTTCTTGGTTGGTGTTGAAAATTGCAACATTACTCAGGAGCAGTTTGGCTGAGTCCACTCTCAGTGCTGCTGGAGTGATCGCCAATTGTACGACTGGGCCTGGCGTCACACGCCGTCGGATTTTTACGTGAATCAATGCCACAAAAGTCCAAATTCGAGCAGGATTGGTAAAAAAAAAAAAAAAAAAAATGGCTGCCATTAAACCAAACTTGTGACAACTTGATTTTAAGATATAAATATTTATTCATGGAATGTGATATTGTACATCTGTTTTGCTGAAAGGTGTCAAGATGTCCCCCTTCACGATAGATGATATTTTTGGTATCTTAATAACAACCTAAAAATGCTAATAAATATTATTGTTGCAAGCTACATTTTTTTTCATACATAAGTCGATTTCTGAAAGCAAAACACAAATTCTCTCATTGGCTCTAAGATTCCAATTTATTAATATAATCCGGGAAAATGGTTAAAAATAGAAAAGCCCTTAAGTGATTATTTTTACTGGAGAAATTTACGTTGTTTTAAACAAGTCCATTGTTTTATTTACATTATGTACATAAGATTTGTATTTGTTTTGTCACTTTGTTTGATTGTTTTTAATTAGATTTACTAAGTCAATTACTCAGCCTGTTGTAAAATATTGAAACGAAATTATTGAATTGTATTGGAAGTGCCTCAGTTTGTTTACACATTGGACAAAATAAATGCAAATGAAGATGTGTAGCGAAGCTTAACCACAGTGACAATCTCATCTCGCTCGGGCTTGATTTTCCTCGCTCCAAAACACGCAATTTTTATGACGTCATGTTTTGGGTTTGTCATCTCGCAACTGAAGTTGTGTGTATTGTTTGAAGCTCTCGGAGGAAATGCGGTGGAAGAAGAAATGAACACTCTTGAGGGGAACGCGTGCAAGTTGAAAAATAGTCCTGTACACGTTTGAAATCGGCGTCATATCAAAAAGTGGTCTGCCGGGTGAGAGTCTCTCGTCCTAAGGGTGGCGTAGTTCCACTCGCGGCCTACGGGGGCGCCGTTCAGTTTCCTTGCCATTCGTCTTCCTTAAACGCTTTTCTAGCGGTAAACATTGACTAACCCAGGATGTCCAAGTAGACGGGGGGGTTCTTGACCAGGGCCAGCAGGCGACTGTGCAGGTCTTTGATGACCATCCTCTGCTGAGGCTCCCTCTGCCAGCAGCCCTGCATCAGCAGGTACACCTCCTTGGGACAGGTACGTGGTCTCTCCAGCTCACGGCCCTGCGTGATGCACTCGATGGCCTGCGGGGGGCATGAGACAGTCACCTTCTCTCAAGCTCTTTCCAGCTCGGTTGCTTTTGAAAATGACATTTTGCTTTTTGGAGCAACGGCAAGAATTACAGCTTGAAAAGGAAGCGGTCTGGATCCACACGACTGCTACAAGTTCTTCAAGTTGGTTGTTCGAAGACAACTAAAGTAACCTTTAGTTACTTTAAAATGCTAACATATGCTACATGCAATAACGTGCTACACGCTAACATATGCGACATGCTAAGTCCCGAAGTCTACAAATAAAACAGAGGCCATGTGTTAAGGCAAAGATCCTGTATTTGCCAGGAGCGCTCTGTTGTTGTTTTGTTTTTTTTAGAAATTCACAGCAAAAACTTAGTCAAAGATCCTTTATTTTTACAGGAGCGCTCTGTTGTTGTTGTTTTTTTTTTTAGAAATTCACAGCAAAAACTTAGTCGTAGATCCTGTATTTGACAGGCGAGCTCTGCTGTTTTTTTCGGCGTTTACAACAAAAACCTGGCCAAATATATGCTCTGTTGTTTTTAGGAATTAATGACAAAAACCTAGTCAGAGATTTTCTTTTTAACAAAAGTGCTCTGTTTTTAGGAATCTGTGAAAAACACTTAAATCAAACCTCTATTTTACATGTGTGCTCTGCTATTTCTAGGAATCTACAAGAAAAACCTAGTCAAAAATCCCCTGTTTGACAGGAGTGCTCTGCTGTTTTGAGGAATCTGTGACATAAACTTAGTCAAAGATCCTCTATTTGACAGGAATGCTCTGCTGTTTTTAGGAATCTATGACACAAACTTAGTCAAAGATCCTCTATTTGACAGGAGTGCTCTGCTTTTTTGAAGAATCTGTGACATAAACTTAGTCAAAAATCCCCTGTTTGACAGGAGTGCTCTGCTGTTTTGAGGAATCTGTGACATATACTTAGTCAAAGATCCTCTATTTGACAGGAATGCTCTGCTGTTTTTAGGAATCTATGACACAAACTTAGTCAAAGATCCTCTATTTTACAGAAGTGCTCTGCTGGTTTTAGAAATTTATGACAGAAACTTAGTCTAAGATCCTCTATTTTACAGAAGTGCTCGGCTGTTTTTAGGCATCTATGACACAAACTTAGTTAAAGATCCTCTATTTTACAGGATTGCTCTGCTGGTTTTAAAAATGTATAACAAAAACTTAGTCAAATATTCTTTATTTTACAGAAGTATTCAGTTGTTTTTAGGAATATATGACAAAAACTTAGTCAAAGATCCTCTATTTGACAGGAGTACTCTGCTGGTTTTAGGAATCTATGACAAAAACCTAGCCAGAGATCCTCTATTTGACAGGAGTGATCTGATGTTTCTAGGAATATATTGTATGACAAAAAACCTAGTCAAATATCCTTTATTTGACAGGAGTGCTCTGCTGTTTTTAGGAATCTATGACACAAACTTATTCAAACATCCTCTATTATACAGGATTTTGACAGGATTGCTCTGCTGGTTTTAAAAATGTATGATAAAAACTTAGTCAAAGATCCTCTATTTTACAGGAGTACTCTGCTGGTTTTAGGAATCTATGACAAAAACCTAGTCAGAGATTCTCTATTTGAAAAGAGTGCTATGCTGTTTTTAGGAATCTATGACACAAACTTAGTCAAAGATCCTCTATTCGACAGGAGCGCTCTGCTGTTTCTAGGAATATATTACACCAACTTAGTCAAAGATCTTCTATTTTACATGTGCGCTAAGCTGTTTCTAGAAATCTATAGGAAAAACATAGTCAAACATCCTCTATTTTACAGAACAGCTCTGATGGTTTTAGGAATCTATGAAACAAACCTAGTCAAAGATCCTCTATTTGACAGGAGTGATATGCTGTTTTTAGGAATCTATGACAAAAACGTAGTCAAAGATATTCTATTTTACATGTGTGCTCTGCTGTTTCTAGAAATCTACAGGAAAAACCTAGTCAAAGATCCTCCATTTTACATAAGTGCTGTGCTGTTTTTAGGAACCCATGACACAAACTTACTCAAACATCCTCTATTTTACAGGAGAACTCCGTTGTTTTTACAAATCTATGACACAAACCTAGCCAGAGATCCTCTATTTGACAGGAGTGATCTGATGTTTCTAGGAATATACTTTATGACAAAAAACCTAGTCAAAGATCCTTTATTTGACAGGAGTGCTCTGCTGTTTTTAGGAATCTATGACACAAACTTATTCAAACATCCTCTATTATACAGGATTTTGACAGGATTGCTCTGCTGGTTTTAAAAATGTATGACAAAAACTTAGTCAAAGATCGTCTATTTTACAGAAGTGTTCAGTTGTTTTTAGGAATTTTTACAAAAACTTAGTCAAAGATCCTCTATTTTACAGGAGTACTCTGCTGGTTTTAGGAATCTATGACAAAAACCTAGTCAGAGATTCTCTATTTGAAAAGAGTGCTATGCTGTTTTTAGGAATCTATGACACAAACTTAGTCAAAGATCCTCTACTTGACAGGAACGCTCTGCTGTTTCTCGGAATATATTACACAAACTTAGTCAAAGATCCTCTACTTGACAGGAGCGCTCTGCTGTTTCTCGGAATATGTTACACCAACTTAGTCAAATATCTTCTATTTTATATGTCTGCTAAGCTGTTTCTAGAAATCTACATGAAAAACATAGTCAAAGATCCTCTATTTGACAAGACCGCTCTGCTGGTCTTAGGAATCTATGACAAAAACCTAGCCAGAGATCCTCTATTCGACAGGAGTGATCTGATGTTTCTATGAATAAACTGTATGACAAAAAACCTAGTCAAAGATCCTTTATTTGACAGGAGTGCTCTGCTGTTTTTAGGAATCTATGACACAAACTTATTCAAACATCCTCTATTATACAGGATTTTGACAGGAGTGCTCAGATGGTTTTAGGAATCTACGGGGTAAACCTAGTCAAAGATCCTCTATTTGACAGGAGCGCCCTGCTGTTTTTTTTTTTTTTTTTTAGGAATTTACAGAAAAAAACTTGTCAAAGATCTTCTATTTGACAGGAGTGTTATGGTATTTTTAAGTATCTACAGCAGAAACCTGCTCAAAGATCATTTACTAGTGCTGTTTATAGGAATCTATGGCAGAAACCTGGTCAAAGATGGTGTATTTGACAGGAGTTGTGAGGATAGCTTGTTATGTTTCTACATTTGAGAGACTGAAAATCTAGAGAAGTGATCATCAATTAGCGACACTTCAGTTTTGAAGAAAATAATTTCCTCAAAAAGCTTCCGAGTGTCTCATCTGGCCTGAGAGTGGATCAAGTTCCGCCGGCCACTCGATCCTAATCTCATTGGCCCACGTCTTAGCCCCTCCCCCCCCCCGCTCCCAGGAGAGTTCACATGTTGGACCAGCAGAAAGTCAAAAGTTTTGGGACGCTGCTAGCCTTCTGATGTTGGAACATTTATCTCCCATTTTTCTACTTTTGAGCAAAGAGAGGAGGTGGGGGGATGAATAAGGAAGATGGTCGCTCACCTCGCTGTTGGACAGCTGGTACCAAGGCTGCTTGCCGTAGGTGAAGATCTCCCACAGGACCACGCCCAAGCTCCAGATGTCGCTCTCCGTGGTGAACTTCCTGTACATGATGCTCTCTGGTGGCATCCAGCGAATAGGCAGCATGGTGCGACCGCCCACCTGCACACATGTACCACTCGCTTCCTCAGGGGGCAGTAGTGAGCTGCTGGTTTTCTTCATCCGTCACTCATTTTAGGACAAATCTATTCATTTAAATCATTTGTCACTTGTTTAAGATAATAACTGATGAAGTTCTGACTCATTTTAAACCTATTTATTTATTGAAATAATTTGTCACTCGTTTTAAGATGAAAACTATTTCATATATTTGTGACTCATTTTAGCACAAAACCTATTTATTTAAATAATTTGTTTCTCGTTTTAGGATAAAAAAAAACATATTTAATTAACTTGTGACTCATTTCAAGAACAAAACATTTCATTAATTTGTCACTTGTTAAGGACAAAAACTATTTAAATAATTTGTCACTCATTTTAAGGAAAAAAACTATTTAATGTAAGACTCATTTTAAGAAAAAATATTCAACTTGTCATTCATTTTCGGAAACAGAAAGTTTGATTAATTTGTCACTTATTTTAATACAAAAACTATTTAAATTGTCACTCATTTAAAACAACTATTTATTTAAATAATTTGTCACTTGTTTTAGGATAAAAACTAATTAAGTTTTGACTTATTTTAAGACAAACTAAATAAGTTGTCTCTCATTTTATGATAAAAACTATTTAATTAAGTTCTGACTCATTTTAAACCAATTATTTATTTAATTAATTTGTCACTTGTTTGAAGATGAAAACTATTTAATATATTTGGGACTCATTTTCGGACAAAACCTATTTATTTAAATAATTTGTTTCTTGTTTTAGGATTTAAAAAAACATTTAATTAACTTGTGACTCATTTTAAGAACAAAACTATTTAACCTGTCATTGATTTTCGGAAAAAAAACAACAGTTTAAATAATTTGTTAATTATTGTAAGACGAAAACTATTTAAATAATTTGAGACACATTTTCGGAAAAAAACTCATTAATTTTTCACTTAATACAAAAAAAAATATCTATTTAAATAATTTGTCACTCATTTAAAACAACTATTTATATAAATAATTGGTCACTTGTTTTAAGATAAAAACTAATTAAGTTGTGACCTATTTAAAGACAAACTAAATAAGTTGTCACTCGTTTTAGGATAAAAACTATTTAATTAAGTTCTGACTCATTTTAAACCTATTTATTTAATTAATTTATCACTTGTTTTAAGATGAAAACTATTTGATATATTTGTGACTCATTTTAGCACAAAACCTATTTATTTAAAAAATGTGTTTCTCGTTTTTAGGATAAGAAATATTCAATTAATTTGTGACTCATTTTAAGAAGAAACATTTAATTAATTTGTAACTTGTTAGGGACAAAAACAATTTAAATAATTTGTCACTCATTTTAGGATAAAAATTAATGTGTGACTCATTTTAAGACAAAACTATTTAACTGATTTTCAGGGGGGAAAAACAGTTTAATTTGTCAATTATTTTAAGACAAAAACTATTTAAATAATTCGTGACACATTTTAGGAAACAACTCAATATGTCACTTATTTTAATACAAAAAATATGTATTTAAATAATTTGTCACTCATTCAAAACAACAACTATTTACTTAAATAATTTTTCACTTGTTTTAAGATAAAAACTATATAAGTTGTGAATTATTTTAAGACAAACTAAATAAGATGTCACTCATTTTAGGATAAAAACTATTTAAGTAAAATCTGACTAATTTTAAACCTATTTATTTAATGAATTTGTCACTTGTTTGAAGATGAAAACTAATATATGTGTGAGTCATTTTCAGACAAAACCTATTTATTTAAATAATTTGTTTCTCGTTTTTAGGATAAAAACTATTCAATTAATTTGTGACTCAGTTTAAGACAAAACATTTAATTAATTTGTAACTTGTTAAGGACAAAAACTATTTAAATCTTTTTTCACTCATTTTAGGATAAAAAGTAATATGTGACTCATTTTAAGACAAAACTATTTAACTTATTATTGATTGATTTTCGGGAAAAAAACAGTTTAATTGATTTGTCAATTATTTTAAGACAAAAACTATTAAAATAATTTGAGACATTTTAAAACAAACTATTTAAATAATTTTTCACAGATTTTAGGAAAAAACTCATTAATTTGTCACTTATTTTAATACAAAAAATATCTATTTAAAAAATGTGTCACTCATTTAAAACAACTGTTTATTTAAACAATTTGTCACTTGTTTTAAGATAAAAACTAATTAAGTTGTGACTTATTTTAAGACAAACTAAATAGGTTGTCTCTCATTTTAGGATTAAAACTATTTAATTAAGTTCTGACTCATTTTAAACCAATTATTTATCTAATTAATTTGTCACTTGTTTGAAGATGAAAACTATTTAATATATTTGTGACTCATTTTAGGACAAACCCTATTTATTTAAATAGTTTGTTTCTCGTTTTAGGGTAAAAAAAAATATTTAATTAACTTGTGACTCATTTTAAGAACAAAACATTTCATTAATTTATTACTTGTTAAGCACAAAAACTATTAAAATAATGTGTCATTCATTTTAGGATGAAAACTAATGTGTGACTCATTTTAAGACAAAACTATTTAACCTGTCATTGATTTTCGGAAGAAAAAAAAACTGTTTAAATAATTTGTTAATTATTGTAAGACTTTAAAACTATTTAAATAATTTGAGAAACATTTTAGGAAAAAAACTCATACATTTTTCACTTATTTTAATACAAAAAAAAACATCTATTTAAATAATGTGTCACAAATTCAAAACAACAACTATTTACTTAAATAATGTGTCACTTGTTTTAAGATAAAAACTATATAAGTTGTGAATTATTTTAAGACAAACTAAATAAGTTGTCACTCGTTTTAGGATAAAAAACAATTTAATTAAGTTCTTACTCATTTTAAACCTATTTATTTAATGAATTTGTCACTCGTTTTAAGATGAAAACTATTTCATATATTTGTGACTCATTTTAGCACAAAACGTATTTATTTAAATAATTTGTTTCTCGTTTTAGGATAAAACAAATATTGAATTAATTTGCGACTAATTTTAAGACAAAACATTTAATTAATTTGTCACTTGTTAAGGACAAAAACAATTGAAATAATTTGTCACTCATTTTAGGAAAAAAACTATTTAATGTCTGACTCATTTTAAGAAAAAATATTCAACTTGTCATTGATTTTCGGAAAAAGAAAGTTTGATTAATTTGTCACTTATTTTAATACAAAAACTATTTGAATTGTCACTCATTTAAAACAACTATTTATTTAAATAATTTGTTACTTGTTTTAAGATAAAAACTAATTAAGTTGTGACTTATTTTAAGACAAACTAAATAAGTTGTCTCTCATTTTAGGATAAAAACTATTTAATTAAGTTCTGACTCATTTTAAACCTATTTATTTAATGAATTTGTCACTTGTTTTAAGATGAAAACTATTTAATATATTTGTGATTCATTTTAGGACAAAAACTATTTATTTAAATAATTTGTTTCTCGTTTTAGGATTAAAAAAAAAAATTTAATTAACGTGACTCAATTTAAGAACAAAACATTTCATTAATTTATTACTTGTTAAGCACAAAAACTATTAAAATAATGTGTCACTCATTTTAGGATGAAAACTAATGTGTGACTCATTTTAAGACAAAACTATTTAACCTGTCATTGATTTTCATAAAAAAAAACTTTCAATTATTTGTTAATTATTGTAAGACAAAAACTATTTAAATAATTTGAGACACAGTTTAGGAAAAAAACTCATTAATTTGTCACTTATTTTAATACAAAAAAAAAAGTATTTAAATAATTTGTCACTCATTTAAAACAACAACTATTTACTTAAATAATTTGTAACTTCTTTTAAGATAAAAACTATATAAGTTGTGAATTATTTTAAGACAAACTAAATAGGTTGTCACTCGTTTTAGGATAAAAAGTATTTAATTAAGTTTTTACTCATTTTAAACATATTTATTTAATGAATTTGTCATTCGTTTTAAGATGAAAACTATTTCATATATTTGTGACTCATTTTAGGACAAAACCTATTTATTTAAATAATTTGTTTCTCGTTTTAGGATAAAAAAAATATTGAATTAATTTGCGACTAATTTTAAGACAAAACATTTAATTAATTTGTCACTTGTTAAGGACAAAAACAATTTGAATAATTTGTCACTCATTTTAGGATAAAAAGTAATGCGTGACTCATTAAAAAAACAGTTTAATTTGTCAATTATTTTAAGACAAAAACTATTTGAATAATTTGAGACACATTTTAAAACTATTTAAATAATTTTTCACTCATTTTAGGAAAAAAACTCATTAATTTGTCACTTATTTTAATACAAAAACTATTTAAATAACTTGTCACTCATTTAAAACACCTTTCTATTTAAATAATTTGTCACTTGTTTTAAGATAAAAACTAATTAAGTTGTGACTTATTTTAAGACAAACTGAATAGGTTGTCTCTCATTTTAGGATAAAAACTATTTAATTAAGTTGTGACTCATTTTAAACCAATTATTTATTTAATTAATTTGTCACTTGTTTGAAGATGAAAACTATTTAATATATTTGTGACTCATTTTAGGACAAAACCTATTTATTTAAATATTTGTTTCTCGTTTTAGGATTAAAAAAAACATATTTAATTAACTTGTGACTCATTTCAAGAACAAAATATTTCATTAATTTATTACTTGTTAAGCACAAAAACTATTAAAATAATGTGTCACTCATTTTAGGATGAAAACTAATGTGTGACTCATTTTAAGACAAAACTATTTAACCTGTCATTGATTTTCGGAAGAAAAAAAAACAGTTTAAATAATTTGTTAATTATTGTAAGACAAAAACTATTTAAATAATTTGAGACACATTTTAGGAAAAAAACTCATTAATTTGTCACTTATTTTAATACAAAAAGTATCTATTTAAATAATTTATCACTCATTTAAAACAACAACTATTTATTTAAATAATTGGTCACTTGTCTTAAGATAAAAACTATATAAGTTGTGAATTATTTTAAGACAAACTAAATAGGTTGTCACTCGTTTTAGGATAAAAAGTATTTAATTAAGTTTTTACTCATTTTAAACATATTTATTTAATGAATTTGTCATTCGTTTTAAGATGAAAACTATTTCATATATTTGTGACTCATTTTAGGACAAAACCTATTTATTTAAATAATTTGTTTCTCGTTTTAGGATAAAAAAAATATTGAATTAATTTGCGACTAATTTTAAGACAAAACATTTAATTAATTTGTCACTTGTTAAGGACAAAAACAATTTAAATAATTTGTCACTCATTTTAGGAAAAAAACTATTTAATGTCTGACTCATTTTAAGAAAAAATATTCAACTTGTCATTGATTTTCGGAAAAAGAAAGTTTGATTAATTTGTCACTTATTT
Organism: Nerophis ophidion; assembly: GCF_033978795.1. Lineage (NCBI taxonomy): Eukaryota > Metazoa > Chordata > Actinopteri > Syngnathiformes > Syngnathidae > Nerophis > Nerophis ophidion. The sequence continues at coordinate 25,228,507 of NC_084631.1, read as the reverse complement.
TAATACAAAAAATATTTAAATTGTCACTCATTTAAAACAACTATTTATTTAAATAATTTGTCACTTGTTTTAAGACAAAAACTAATTAAGTTGTGACTTATTTTAAGACAAACTAAATAAGTTGTCTCTCATTTTATGATAAAAACTATTTAATTAAGTTCTGATTCATTTTAAACCAATTATTTATTTAATTAATTTGTCACTTGTTTTAAGATGAAAACTATTTAATATATTTGTGAGTCATTTTAGGACAAAACCTATTTATTTAAATAATTTGTTTCTCGTTTTAGGATTTAAAAAAACATTTAATTAACTTATGACTCATGTCAAGAACAAAACATTTCATTAATTTATTACTTGTTAAGGACAAAAACTATTAAAATAACTCATTTTAGGATGAAAACTAATGTGTGACTCATTTTAAGACAAAACTATTTAACCTGTCATTGATTTTCGGGAAAAAAAAAAAACAGTTTAAATAATTTGTTAATTATTGTAAGACTAAAACTATTTAAATAATTTGAGACACATTCTAGGAAAAAAACTCATTAATTTGTCACTTATTTTAATACAAAAAATATCTAGTTAAATAATTCGTCACCCCATTTAAAACAATTATTTATTTAAATAATTTGTCACTTGTTTTAAGATAAAAACTATACAAGTTGTGAATTATTTTAAGACAAACTAAATAAGTCGTCACTTGTTTTAGGATAAAAACTATTCAATTAAGTTCTGACTCATTTGAAACCTATTTATTTAATGAATTTGTCACTCGTTTTAAAATGAAAATTATTTCATATATTTGTGACTCATTTTAGGACAAAAACTATTTATTTAAATAATTTGTTTCTCGTTTTAGGATAAAACAAATATTGAATTAATTTGCGACTATTTTTAAGACAAATACTCATTTTAGGATAAAAACTAATGTGTGATTCATTTTAAGACAAAACTATTTAACTTGTCATTGAATTTCGGAAAAAAAAAACAAGTTTAATTGATTTGTCAATTATTTTAAGACAAAAACTATTTAAATAATTTGAGACACATTTTAAAACAAACTACTTAAATAATTTTTCACTCATTTTAGGAAAAAAACTCATTAATTCGTCTATTATTTTAATACAAAAAGTATCTATTTAAATAATTTATCACTCATTTAAAACAACAACTATTTATTTAAATAATTTGTCACTTGTTTTAAGATAAAAACTATATAAGTTGTGAATTATTTTAAGACAAACTAAATAAGTTGTCACTTGTTTTAGGATAAAAAATATTTAATTACGTTCTGACTCATTTTAAACCTATTTATTTAATGAATTTGTCACTTGTTTTAAGATTAAAACTATTTCATATATTTGTGACTCATTTTAGGACAAAACCTACTTATTTAAATAATTTGTTTCCCGTTTTAGGATAAAACAAATATTGAATTAATTTGCGACTAATTTTAAGACAAAACATTTAATTAATTTGTCACTTGTTAAGGACAAAAACAATTGAAATAATTTGTCACTCATTTTAGGAAAAAAACTATTTAATGTCTGACTCATTTTAAGAAAAAATATTCAACTTGTCATTGATTTTCGGAAAAAGAAAGTTTGATTAATTTGTCACTTTTTTAATACAAAAACTATTTAAATTGTCATTCATTTAAAACAACTATTTATTTAAATAATTTGTCACTTGTTTTAAGATAAAAACTAATTAAGTTTTGACTTATTTTGAGACAAACTAAATAAGTTGTCTCTCATTTTAGGATAAAAACTATTTAATTAAGTTCTGACTCATTTTAAACCAATTATTTAATGAATTTGTCACTTGTTTGAAGATGAAAACTATTTAATATATTTGTGACTCATTTTAGGACAAAACCTATTTATTTAAATAATTTGTTTCTCGTTTTAGGATTTAAAAAAACATTTAATTAACTTGTGACTCATTTTAAGAACAAAACATTTCATTAATTTATTACTTGTTAAGCACAAAAACTATTAAAATAATGTGTCACTCATTTTAGGATGAAAACTAATGTGTGACTCATTTTAAGACAAAACTATTTAACCTGTCATTGATTTTCGTGAAAAAAAAAAACAGTTTAAATAATTTGTTAAATATTGTAAGACAAAAACTATTTAAAAAATTTGAGCCTCATTTTAGGAAAAAAACTCATTAATTTTTCACTTATTTTAATACAAAAAAAAAGTATTTAAATAATTTGTCACTCATTTAAAACAACAACTATTTACTTAAATAATTTGTAACTTCTTTTAAGATAAAAACTATATAAGTTGTGAATTATTTTGAGACAAACTAAATAGGTTGTCACTAGTTTTAGGATAAAAACTATTTAATTAAGTTTTTACTCATTTTAAACCTATTTATTTAATGAATTTGTCACTCGTTTTAAGATGAAAACTATTTCATATATTTGTGACTCATTTTAGGACAAAACATTTCATTAATGTATTACTTGTTAAGCACAAAAACTATTAAAATAATGTGTCACTCATTTTAGGATGAAAACTAATGTGTGACTCATTTTAAGACAAAACTATTTAACTTGTCATTGATTTTCGGAAGAAAAAAAAACTGTTTAAATAATTTGTTAATTATTGTAAGACTAAAACTATTTAAATAATTTGAGACACATTTTAGGAAAAAAACTCATTAATTTGTCACTTATTTTAATACAAAAAATATCTAGTTAAATAATTTGTCACTCATTTAAAACAACTATTTATTTAAATAATTTGTCACTTGTTTTAAGATAAAAACTATATAAGTTGTGAATTATTTTAAGACAAACTAAATAAGTCGTCACTTGTTTTAGGATAAAAACTATTCAATTAAGTTCTGACTCATTTGAAACCTATTTATTTAATGAATTTGTCACTCGTTTTAAAATGAAAATTATTTCATATATTTGTGACTCATTTTAGGACAAAAACTATTTATTTAAATAATTTGTTTCTCGTTTTAGGATAAAACAAATATTGAATTAATTTGCGACTAATTTTAAGACAAAACATTTAATTAATTTGTCACTTGTTAGGGACAAAAACAATTGAAATAATTTGTCACTCATTTTAGGAAAAAAACTATTTAATGTCTAACTCATTTTAAGAAAAAATATTCAACTTGTCATTGATTTTCGGAAAAAGAAAGTTTGATTAATTTGTCACTTATTTTAATACAAAAAATATTTAAATTGTCACTCATTTAAAACAACTATTTATTTAAATAATGTGTCACTTGTTTTAAGATAAAAACTAATTAAGTTGTGACTTATTTTAAGACAAACTAAATAAGTCGTCTCTCATTTTAGGATAAAAACTATTTAATTAAGTTCTGATTCATTTTAAACCAATTATTTATTTAATTAATTTGTCACTTGTTTGAAGATGAAAACTATTTAATATATTTGTGACTCATTTTAGGACAAAACCTATTCATTTAAATAATTTGTTTCTCGTTTTAGGATAAAAAAAACATATTTAATTAACTTGTGACTCATTTCAAGAACAAAACATTTCATTCATTTATTACTTGTTAAGCACAAAAACTATTAAAATAATGTGTCACTCATTTTAGGATGAAAACTAATGTGTGACTCATTTTAAGACAAAACTATTTAACCTGTCATTGATTTTCTGAAGAAAAAAAAACTGTTTAAATAATTTGTTAATTATTGTAAGACTAAAACTATTTAAATAATTTGAGACATATTTTCGGAAAAAAACTCATTAATTTGTCACTTATTTTAATACAAAAAATATCTAGTTAAATAATTTGTCACTCATTTAAAACAACTATTTATTTAAATAATTGGTCACTTGTTTTAAGATAAAAACTATATAAGTTGTGAATTATTTTAAGACAAACTAAATAAGTCGTCACTCGTTTTAGGATAAAAACAATTTAATTAAGTTCTTACTCATTTGAAACCTATTTATTTAATGAATTTGTCACTCGTTTTAAAATGAAAATTATTTCATATATTTGTGACTCATTTTAGGACAAAAACTATTTATTTAAATAATTTGTTTCTCGTTTTAGGATAAAAAAAAAATATTGAATTAATTTGCTAATAATTTTAAGACAAAACATTTAATTAATTCGTCACTTGTTAAGCACAAAAACAATTTAAATAATTTGTCACTCATTTTAGGATGAAAAGTAATGTGTGACTCATTTTAAGACAAAACTATTTAACTTGTCATTGATTTCCGGAAAAAAAACCCTCATTAATTTGTCAATTATTTTAAGACAAAAACAATTTAAATAATTTGAGGCACATTTTAAAACTATTTAAATAATTTTTCACCCATTTAAGGAAAAAAACTCATTAATTTGTCACTTATTTTAATACAAAAACTATTTAAATAACTTGTCACTCATTTAAAACAACTATTTTATTTAAATAATTTGTCATTTGTTTTAAGATAAAAACTAATTAAGTTGTGACTTATTTTAAGACAAACTAAATAGGTTGTCTCTCATTTTAGGATTAAAACTATTTAATTAAGTTCTGACTCATTTTAAACCAATTATTTATTTCATTAATTTGTCACTTGTTTGAAGATGAAAACTATTTAATATATTTGTGACTCATTTTAGGACAAAACTTATTTATTTAAATAATTTGTTTCTCGTTTTAGGATGAAAAAAAAAATTTAATTAATTTGTGATTCATCTTAAGAACAAAATATTTCATTAATTTATTACTTGTTAAGCACAAAAACTATTAAAATAATGTGTCACTCATTTTAGGATGAAAACTAATGTGTGACTCATTTTAAGACAAAACTATTTAACTTGTCATTGATTTAAAAAAAAAAAAAAACAGTTTAAATAATTTGTTAATTATTGTAAGACAAAAACTATTTAAATCTTTTGATCTAAAAAAAAATCTTAAATCTCTTAATCTAAAATCCAAGATGGTAGAAAACCCTAAAGACATAATTTATATCCATATTTATCTTGTGAATATTACCAACATGTTCTTAAAAATCCAACATGAGTTAATGTTTGAACAAAAGGGGGAACAATTAAAATGTAATTAAATTAATAATGTATTTTTCATTGGAACTATGTCAATATATTCCTCAGGGTGCTGGGTTTGGGTTCCAGTTATTGGACAGACGAGTTAGTGCGGTGGAACTCACGCGATAGTAGTCAGTGCTGTAGATGTCCCTGGACATGCCAAAGTCTCCGATCTTGACCACCAGACCTTCTCCCACCAGACAGTTGCGCGTTGCCAGGTCCCGGTGGACAAAGTGCAGAGACGCCAGGTACACCATCCCCGAGGCGATCTGGGCGGCGATGTGCAGCATCTGGGGCAGCGTCAGCTCGCCCACTGGCGCCATCTTGGACTCCTCCAGGATGCAGGCGTCGGGGCCGTGAGCGCTGCGAGAGACACGCATTTTTATTTTAAATTATTAAATCAACATAAAAATATACAAGATACACTTTCAATTAGTACAGTCTGCAAGATTCTAGTTCCCACAACTTAGATAACACAGTCTGCAAGGTTCTAGTTCCCACAACTTATACTGTATAGTACAGTGTGCAAGGTTCTAGTCCCCACAACATATATAGTACAGTCTGCAAGGTTCTAGTTTCCACGACATTTATAGTACAGTCTGCAAGGTTCTAGTTCCCACAACATATATAGTACAGTCTGCAAGGCTCTAGTTCCCACAACATATATAGTACAGTCTGCAAAGGTTCTAGTTCCAACAACTTAGATAACACAGTCTGCAAGGTTCTAGTTCCCACAACATATATGGTACAGTCTGCAAGGGTCTAGTACCCACAACATATATAGTACAGTCTGCAAGGTTCTAGTTCCCAAACATATATGGTACAGTCTGCAAGGTTCTAGTTCCCACAACATATATAGTACTGTCTGCAAGGTTCTAGTTCCCACAACTTAAACAACACAGTCTGCAAGCTTCTAGTTCCCACAACTTAAATAACAGATTCTGCAATGTTCTAGTTCCCACAACATATATAGTACAGTCTGCAAGGTTCTAGTTCCCACAACATATATAGTACAGCCTGCAAGGTTCTAGTTCCCACAACATATATAGTACAGGCTGCAAAGGTTCTAGTTCCAACAACTTAGATAGTACAGTCTGCAAGGTTCTAGTTCCCACAACTTAGATAACACAGTCTGCAAGGTTCTAGTTCCCACAACATATATAGTACAGTCTGCAAGGGTCTAGTTCACACAACATATATAGTACAGTCTGCAAGGTTCTAGTTCCCAAACATATATGGTACAGTCTGCAAGGTTGTAGTTCCCACAACATATATAGTACTGTCTGCAAGGTTCTAGTTCCCACAACTTAAATAACACAGTCTGCAAGGTTCTAGTTCCCACAACTTAGATAACAGAGTCTGCAAGGTTCTAGTTCCCACAACATATATAGTACAGTCTGCAAGGTTCTAGTTCCCACAACATATATAGTACAATCTGCAAGGGTCTAGTCCCCACAACATATATAGTACAGTCTGCAAGGTTCTAGTTCCCACAACTTAGATAACACAGTCTGTAAGGTTCTAGTTCCCACAACATATATAGTACAGTCTGCAAGGTTGTAGTTCCCACAACATATATAGTACAGTCTGCAAGGGTCTAGTCCCCACAACATATATAGTACAGTCTGCAAGGTTCTAGTTCCCAAACATATATGGTACAGTCTGTAAGGTTGTAGTTCCCACAACATATATAGTACTGTCTGCAAGGTTCTAGTTCCCACAACTTAAATAACACAGTCTGCAAGGTTCTAGTTCCCACAACTTAGATAACAGAGTCTGCAAGGTTCTAGTTCCCACAACATATATAGTACAGTCTGCAAGGTTCTAGTTCCCACAGCATATATATTACAGTCTGCAAGGTTGTAGTTCCCACAACATATATAGTACAGTCTGCAAGGGTCTAGTCCCCACAACATATATAGTACAGTCTGCAAGGTTCTAGTTCCCACAACTTAGATAACACAGTCTGTAAGGTTCTAGTTCCCACAACATATATAGTACAGTCTGCAAGGTTCTAGTTCCCACAACATCTGCTTATTGTGTACTACAACTACTACAACAGTATTACTACTACTACAACAACAGTATTACTAATACTACTACTACTACTACTACAACAAGAGTATTACTACTACAACAGTATTACTACTACTACTACAACAACACTACTACTACTGCAGTATCACTACTACTACTAGTACTACCACAACAGCATTACTACTACTAGTACTACTGCAACAGTATTACTACTACCACTACAACAGTATTACTATTACATCAGTAATACTAGTACAACAGTATTACTGCTACTACTAGTAAAACAGTTTTACTACCACTACTACAACTGTATTACTACTACTAGTACAACAGTATTACTACTACTACTACTAATACAACAGTATTACTACTACAACAGTATTAGTAGTACAACAGTATTACTACTACTACTAGTACAAAATTATTACTACTACTACTACTGCTACTACTACAAGTACAACAGTATTACTACTACAACAGTGTTACTAGTACAACAGTATTACAACTACTACTAGTACAACAGTATTACTACTACTACTACTACAACTACAACAGTATTAGTAGTACAACAGTATTACTACTACTACTAGTACAACACTATTACTAAAACAACAGCATTACTAGTACAACAGTATTACTACTACTACTAGTACAACAGTATTACTACTGCAACTACTACAACAGTATTACTACTACTACTACAACAGTATTACTACTACCACTAGTACAACAGTATTACTACTGCAACTACTACAACAGCATTACTACTACCACTAGTACTACAACAACAGTATTACTACTACAAGTGTATTACTAGTACAACAGTATTACTACTACTACAAGTACAGCAGTATTACTACTACAAGAGTATTACTACTACTACAAGTACAACAGTATTACTACTACAACAGTATTACTAGTACAACAGTATTACAACTACTACTAGTACAACAGTATTACTACTACTACTACTACAACAGTATTACTACTACAACAGCATTACTACTACTACTAATACAACATTATATTACAACAGTATTAGTAGTACAACAGTATTACAACTACTACAAGTACAACAGTATTATTAGTACAACAGTATTACAACTACTACTAGTACAACACTATTACTAATACAACAGTATTACTAGTACAACAGTATTACTACTACTACTAGTACAACACTATTACTAATACAACAGCATTACTAGTACAACAGTATTACTACTACTACTAGTACAACATTATTACTACTACAACAGTATTACTACTACAATAGTATTACTAGTACAACAGTATTACTATAAGTACAACATTATTACTACTACAACAGTATTACTAGTACAACAGTATTACAACTACTACTAGTACAACATTATTACTACTACTACTACAATAGTATTACTAATACAACAGTATTACTACTACTACTACTACAACAGTATTATTATTACTACTACAACAGTATTACTACTACTAGTACTACTACAACAGTATTACTACTACTACTACAACAACAGTATTACTACTACTAGTACTACTACAACAGTATTACTACTACTACTAGTACTACTACAACAGTATTACTACTACTACTACTACTACAACAGTATTACTACTACTAGTACTACTACAACAGTATTACTACTACTACTACAACAACAGTATTACTACTACTACTACTAGTACAACAGTATTACTACTACTACTACTACAGTATTACTACTACTACTAGTACTACTACAACAGTATTACTACTACTACTACTACTACTACTACAACAGTATTACTACTACTACTACTACTACTACATCACACAACAAGCTGAGAGAGAACAAAGGGGTCAGTAAAAAAAAGTATCGCCCACAATTGATTGGGATAATATAATTGGACGGCTGATGAGCGCCCACACGCGCGTCCGACTCCGCCCCCTGACTAATTCGTTTAGCGGGCAGGTGGCAGAGCGGGACGGCAGCTGCATTATGGGATGTAATATTGTTTCCGTGGCCGTCGAGGACACCTGGCGTCAGGCGCTCTCTGCTAACCAAACCTGCAGATGTTAGCTAGGTGACCACGCGGCGCTAATTGAACGTTAGCGTCCATGACAGCCATCTTCAGGATGAGCAGCGGTGGCCACGTGGTCAGCACGTCGGCTTCACAGTCTGGGTTGGAATCCGTGTGTGTGAAAGCTTAAGTACCGTAGGAAGCGGTTGAGGTCGCCGTGTCTCATGTACTCAAACACCATGGCCAGGGGCTCGCCGTCCGTGCACACGCCGTAGAATCGAACAATGTGTTGATGCTGCAGCACGGTCAGAAGCTCCGCCTCCCTCTGGAAGTCCTGCCGGGTGGACTCGTTGGCGTCCTTCAGCGTCTGAGGAAACATCGCCAACGTCACTTGGAACGCATGGACCTGTGGTTGCCAATCTAAACTCCTTGGCAACTACCTCATGTTTATTCATCTCCACTTGGTTAGTTAGTTAGCAAAACTACTGGGAAGTTAGCGATTCTACCGAGAAGTTAGCCATGCTACCTGAAAGTTAGCGATCCAACCAGAAAGTTAGCCAAACTACTGGGAAGTTAGCCATGCTACCGAGAAATTAGCAATGCTACCTGAAAGTTAGCGATCCCACCAGAAAGTTAGCCATTCTACCGGGAAGTTAGCAATGCTACAAAGAAGCTAGCAATGTTACCGGGAAGTTAGCAATGCTACCTGAAAGTTAGCGATCCTACCAGGAGGTTAGCCATGCTACAAAGAAGTTAGCAACGTTACTGGGAAGTTAGCAATTGTTACCTGAAAGTTAGCGATCCTACCAAAAAGTTAGCAAAACTACTGGGAAGTTAGCCATGCTACCGAGAAGTTAGCCATGCTGCCGGGAAGTTAGCAATGCTACAAGGAAGTTAGCAATGCTCCCTGAAAGTTAGCGATCCTACCAGGAGGTTAGCCATGCTACAAAGAAGTTAGCAATGTTACCGGGAAGTTAGCAATGCTACCTGAAAGTTAGCGATCCCACCAGAAAGTTAGCAAAACTACTGGGAAGTTAGCCATGCTACCGAGAAATTAGCAATGCTACCTGAAAGTTAGCGATCCCACCAGAAAGTTAGCCATTCTACCGGGAAGTTAGCAATGCTACAAAGAAGCTAGCAATGTTACCGGAAAGTTAGCAATGCTACCTGAAAGTTAGCGATCCTACCAGGAGGTTAGCCATGCTACAAAGAAGTTAGCAACGTTACTGGGAAGTTAGCAATTGTTACCTGAAAGTTAGCGATCCTACCAAAAAGTTAGCAAAACTACTGGGAAGTTAGCCATGCTACCGAGAAGTTAGCCATGCTGCCGGGAAGTTAGCAATGCTACAAGGAAGTTAGCAATGCTCCCTGAAAGTTAGCGATCCTACCAGGAGGTTAGCCATGCTACAAAGAAGTTAGCAATGTTACCGGGAAGTTATTAATGCTACCTGAAAGTTAGCGATCCCACCAGAAAGTTAGCAAAACTACTGGGAAGTTAGCCATGCTACCGAGAAGTTAGCCATGCTACCGGGAAGTTAGTAATGCTTCAAAGAAGTTAGCAATGCTACCTGAAAGTTAGCGATCCTACCAGGTGGTTAGCCATGCTACAAAGAAGTTAGCAATGTTACCGGGAAGTTAGCAATGCTACCTGAAAGTTAGCGATCCTACCAGAAAGTTAGCAAAACTACTGGGAAGTTAGCCATGCTACCGAGAAGTTAGCCATGCTACCGGGAAGTTAGCAATGCTACAAAGAAGTTAGCAATGTTATCGGTAAGTTAGCAATGCTACCTGAAAGTTAGCGATCCTACCAGGAGGTTAGCCATGCTACAAAGAAGTTAGCAACGTTACTGGGAAGTTAGCAATGCTACCTGAAAGTTAGCGATCCTACCACAAAGTTAGCAAAATTACTGGGAATTTAGCCATGCTACCGAGAAGTTATATATACGTGTGTGTATATATATATATATATATATATATATATATACATACACACATATATACACACACACACACATATATATATATATGTATATATATATATATACACATGTACATATACACACATACACATATACACACATACACATATATACACATTTACAGTATATATATACACATATATATTATATACAGTATATATACATATTTATATATATATATATATATATATATATATATAATTTAAAGACAAAACTGTGTTATCCTTTAATTAATAGTTTCAGCTTTTTTCATTCATTCAGATTTTAATTGGCTGTTTTTGCTTACAATTTTACTGTTGTTTTCCCCCCTGAAGAAGAATAAAATAATAATAATAATAGTAAAATATGATTGTGTAACTGCATGAACTAGTGTGTCCAAAGTGAAGTGTGAAGTGAAGTGAATTATATTTATATAGTGCTTTTTCTCTAGTGACTCAAAGTGCTTTACATAGTGAAACCCAATATCATTTTTTTTTACATTTAAACCAGTGTGGGTGGCACTGGGAGCAGGTGGGTAAAGTGTCTTGCCCAAGGACACAACGGCAGTGACTAGGCTGGCAGAAGCGGGAATCGAACCTGCAACCCTCAAGTTGCTGGCACGGCCACTCTACCAACCGAGCTATGCCGCTCGGTATAACTATATAAGTGCTGCCTGTATGAAAATAATACTGCTCAGTTACATATTTAACAGTATTTCTTTTTTTTGTCATAATTTATCAAATTAGGTAATTTATAAGTCATTATTATTTACATATTAACTAACAAACTAAACCTTTTTCATATTTCTTATTTCATTTATATATTTTTTCAACATAAGCTTTTATTATGAATTTTAGGGGTGTCTAAACTTTTTCCACCAAGGGCCACAAACTGAAACGTCAGAGTATGCAGGGGCCATTATGATATTTTATATTGGAAAAGAAAATGCAAAAACATATTTTATATATATATATATATATATATATATATATATATATATATATATATATATATATGTATATATATATATATATATATATATATATATATATATCTAAAGACAAAACCTTGTGTAAGCTCTGTGTTATCGATGACGGAAGTTTCAGCTTTTTGTCATTTAATGAGATTTCTTTTTGTTGCTTTTTTTGCTTACAATTTGACTGTCGTTTTTTCTTCCTAGTAACGATATACTAATAATAAGAATAGTAATAATTATGAAAAAAATAGTGATAATATAAATAATGATAATAATAGTTATGATAATAATAGTGATGATAATAGTAATAATAATAGTGATATTAACAATAATATTAATAATATAATAACAGCGATAATCGTAATAATGATAATAATAACAATAATAGTGATAATAATAATAATAATAATTATAATAGTAATAATAATGACAATAATCCGATTATGTAAATGCATTCATTTATAAGTTAGTATTATTTACATCTTTAAAGGCCTACTGAAACCCACTACTACCAACCACGCAGTCTGATGGTTTATATATCAATGATGAAATATTAACATTGCAACACATGCCAATACGGCCTTTTTAGTTTACTAAATTGCAATTTTAAATTTCCCGCGAAGTGTCGTGTTGAAAACGTCGCGGTTGTAGCGGACATTATTTTCCAGCCCGATCCAAGCTATAAGTAGTCTGCTTTAATCGAGTAATTACACAGTATTCTGGACATCTGTGTTGCTGAATCTTTTGCAATTTGTTCAATTAATAATAGAGAAGTCAAAGTAGAAAAATGGCGGTGGGAAGCTTTTAGCCTCTAGCCACACAAACACAGTAGGTGTTTCCTTGTTTAAAAATCACTCAGGTGAAGCTTTACTATGGAACAGAGCGGTCAAGCGAACATGGATCCCGATCACATGTCAACCGGCAGTTTTCGGTGAGAAAATTGTAGTAATAAGTTGGCTCTTACCGGAGACATCAGCTGAGCTACCATCCTGCTGCAGCTGCGTGACTACCCTCAGAGACACTGGCGGTCAACACACCCATGGCCACACCCCTCCGACTTTCATGTACTATTTAATCTCACTAAAACACTAGCAACACAATAGGCAGATAAGGGATTTTCCAGAATTATCAGAGTAAATGTGTCTAATAACATCTGAATCGCTCCCACTGCAATCGCCTTTTTTTTTTTTTCCCCAGTCCTTCACTCTAAATTTCCTCATCCACGAATCTTTCATCCTCGCTCAAATTAATGGGGAAATTGTCGCTTTCTCGGTCCGAATAGCTCTTGCTGCTGGAGGCTATGATTGTAAACAATGTGAGGATGTGAGGAGCAGCACATCGTCTGCTACTTCCGGTACAGGCAAGGCTTTTTTATTAGCGACCAAAAGTTGCGAACTTTAACTTCGATGTTCTCTACGAAATCCTTTCAGCAAAAATATGGCAATATCGCGAAATGATCAAGTATGACACATAGAATGGACCTGCTATCCCCGTTTGAATAAGAAAATCTCATTTCTGTAGGCCTTTAACTAACTGACAAACAAACCTAACTGTATTCATAATTTTTTATTTTCTTTTGAGGGCTTCTAGTATTTTTGGCCAGGGTGTCTAAGCTTTTTCCAGCAAGGGCCGCACACTGAAAAGTCAAAGTATGCAGGGGCCATTTTACTATTTAAAATGTTTTCTTTTTTAAACAGATATTGTATATATATCTAAAGACAAAACTTTGTGTTATTTGTGACTAAGTATATTATTATTATTATCAATTATTGATGAAAACATTTCAGCTTTTTGTCACTGACATTCCGATACTTTGCTCGTTCTTTCTTACATTTCCACTGTTTTTTCCGACAACATGCAGCGGGGACACAAAAATTCGGTCCGCGGGCAGCAAACGGCCCCCGGGCCGCACTACGCACACCCAAGTTTTATGCTCTAATACGATTTCTTCAATCCCATAATGATTGGAAGGACAACGACGGAAGTTTTGAAAGTGTTAATAAGGAGGCTGAAAGACTTTGACCGGCGTCTCGGGGAACGCAGCCAAAGCAGAGCGCTCACCTTGATGGCGACCAGCATCTTGTCGCTGTCAGGGCTCAGGTGGGCGCACGTGGCCAGGTAGACTTTGCCAAAGGCGCCTTCGCCCAGCTCCCACTTCAAGGCGATGTCCTGCCGCTTGATGTGCTGGACACCTGATTGGACGACAGGAAGGATGCTTGTTTCCACGTTTTTTTGTGGCATCCTAAAATGCCGCAATTTGCAGCCTCTTTTATTTTTTTTATAATAATAAATCAACTTTATGACTATGTTATAAATGTTTTAAGTTCTCCCTGTAACAGCACAGGATTTTAACAACAGATGGAAAATAAATACAGTATTGATGTTTTACTTCTTTTACAGCACACAGACTTAAAAGTAGACATTACATGGCAGTAAGAGAATAAAATCAAGCTACTGTACTGTTTTCATTCATTATAACTGATTTTAGTAATATTTCATTATAATTACAGGAATAAATCTGAAAGCTGTGATGCACTGTCAACCACATGTTTTACACTTGAAAAGTCTTTATCCGTCCTAAACATACATTTGCGTTCCAACATTGGAGAACTGTTGAGAGTCACCTATAGCGCTCATGTTTGTTTGTAAACGAGAGCCGGTGAGAGCTTATCATCACACTTCAATATCTCTAACATGTAATTGCCGCCTCTTTGCTCGGTCAGCGTTGCAACTGAAAAATATGTTCTTAACTGTCTCACCCTGGATAAATACGTTTTCCATAAATACATAAAAACACACGTCAACTAGGAAGTGACCGTTGATTGACGACATTACCCAGAAGGCTTAGCGCTGTAGACAGGAACAGGACGTAGGTGTGAGCTGCCAAGTGTGTGGTTTGATCAGTAAAGAATGGTTGTATTTGAAGTACCAATGATTGTCTCACACACACACTTGGTGTGGCAAAATTATTCTCTGCATTTGACCCATCACCCTTGATCACCCCCTGGGAGGTGAGGGGAGCAGTGAGCAGCAACGGTGGCCACGCCCGCCAAATATTTTTGGTGATTTAACCCCCAATTCCAACCTTTGATGCTGAGTGTCAAGCAGGGAGGTAATGGGTCCCATTTTTATAGTCTTTGGTATAACTGCGCCGGGGTTTGAACTCACAAGCGAGACAAATTTGTTTGATAAAAATGATTCGGTTTGACCAAAATGTCAACTTAATTCGCAAGGATTGGTTGAATTTGTGTAGACTGACGTAACGGCAAGGCATTTACCGGGTGGGGTATATTTTACGGTAGGTTGAGGGTTCCAATAATATGGTACATTTTTAGTCTACTTTATACCTGCATTATCCTTTCCAGCCTTACCCTTTCCATCCTTTGTAACTGAGCTACTGAGTGGAACAATTTCCCTTGTGGATCAATAAAAAATAGCCTAAGTCTAAGTCTAAATCTAAAACTAAATCTGTGTGTGTGTTTTTGGTTTTATTTTTGTAAGACTCCAATTCGGTCTAACACTTTGGAAGAGATTACAACCAAACACCGAGACAATGATCAATATTGCAACCGCTCTCCTGATTTGTAATACCGTATTTCCTTGAATTGCCGCCGGGGCGCCAATTAATTTAAAACCTCTTCTCACTCTTGCGCTTACCAAAGGCATGTGGTAAAAGTAAGCATGCGCTAATTATTTTAAAACCTCTTCTCACTCCGGCACTTACCAAAGGCATGCAGTAAAAATTTGAGTGTGATGTAAGCTTGGACCTTAAATCCTACTGAATAGCTCTTAATCTTTTTCCCTTTATGCCATTTCAAATTACCGGTATTGAAATCAGCCTCCTCCATTTTGAAAATTATGATAAGTGTCACTCGTGGCGTCACGAGTATGACCAGGCGGTAATACTAAGCATGGGCTAATTATTTTGCTAAGCGAGTTCAAGTAATTCAAGGCAGGCGCATACTATATGCCCTGCGGCAATTCAAGGAAATACGGTATTTGTGCTGCAAATTTCAGACGCTACTATTTCTTTTTACGTTTCGAATTCTCCGGCTAATTCATGGGTTCTTCTTTGCTGCCGGCCATAATGCAAATAGTGTTCGAAGTTGCTGCCGTGTCCTTCCATTTAGTGCTTTCGACCGGAAGTAGAAGTGCCGTCCATAGCGTTTTCTACTCGTATGGATTCTTCATTCACCACTCCACGCAATGTTTGTAAGTTGAATACATCTTGATATAACTAAAACGATTCATATTTACTAAACCGTCCCATGTGTGATGTCGGTAGAAGTGTTTTCATGCATATTTGTACATGCTGTTGTAATGTAATCAAGTTAGCGTAATTAGCATGAGCTAATATGCCACGTTTACGAGTGTCTGTCTTAGTATTATAAACTTACAATGGCATTTTTTTGGTATTGTTTCAGTTTCACAAATTCTTCAGTAAAATTACCGAAACGTCACCGTGGACGACTTTGCTTACTGCAGGTGCCGCATTGCCCTTCTGTTTTTTTTTTGTTTTTTTCCTACCGGACACAACCTGTGGTTCTTGTTTCAGATATTGACAGTCAACATTTTAGCTTTTTTATTTTTTTATGGATTCAGAGTTTAAATAAATAAAGAATTGTGATTTCCCCACTCCCCCAACATCATCTGACATAAAGTCGGATAAAAATGTCCAAATAGCAGATTTTGCTACTGGACACAACCAGTGTTTATCGTTTCAGATATTGACAGTCAACATTTCTGATTTATTTTTCATTATTTCCGCCTTTTGGACGAGTTTGCTTACTACAGGTGCCGCATTGCCCTTCTGTTGAGTCTGGGCTTTCAACCGGAAGTGAAAGTGCCGTTCTGTTTTCTCGCCGTTCATAGCATTCTACTCATATGGATTCTTCATCCATCACTCCCAGCAACGCTTGTAAGTTTTACAATATAATTCAAACAATTCTTATATACCAAACGTGTTATCGTAATATAATGAACCTAGCGTGTTAGCATTAACTAGAATGCTAAAATGTTTATGGGTGTCTGGGTTAGTATTATTAACTTAAAATGGCTTTGTTTTTGTATTGTTTTTAGTTTTGTAAATTCACCAAAATGTCACAGTGGAGTTAAGTCCGTTTAGCGGATTGGAGAGCTAGCCGGGACTGGACCACTCCTCTTATTGAGTCTGTTTAGCGCAGTGAGTTTCAACCACTGTGCCGTGGCACACTAATGTGCCGTGAGATACAGTCTGGTGTGCCATGAGAGATTATCTAATAACACCTATTTGGGTTGAAAATATTTTTGGGAAACCAGTAATTATAGTCTGCAAATGATGTATTGTTGTTGTGTGTCGGTGCTGTCTAGAGCTTGTCAGAGCAACCGTGTAATACTCTTCCATATTAGTAGGTGGCAGCAGGTGGCTAATTGCTTTGTAGATGTCGGAACAGTGGGAGGCAGTGTGAAGGTAAAAAGGTATCTAATGCTTAAACCGAGTGCCCCGAAGAAAAGGCATTAAAGCTTAGGGAAGGCTATGCAGAACGAAACTAAAACTGAACTGGCTACAAAGTAAACAAAAACAGAATGCTGGACGACAGCAAAGACTTACTGGGGAGCAAAGACGGCGTCCACAAAGTACATCCGAACATGACATGTCAATCAACAATGTCCCCACAAAGAAGGATAAAAACAACTGAAATATCTTTGATTGCTTAAACAATGTAGATGCGGGAAATATCGCTCAAAGGAAAACATGAAACTGCTCCAAGAAAATACCAAAAAAAGAGAAAAAGCCACCAAAACAGGAGAGCAAGACAAGAACTAAAACACTACACACAGGAAAAAAAGTCAAAATAAATCAGGGGGTGATGTGACAGGTGGTGACAGTACACCTACTTTGAGACAAGAGCTACAGCGATGCATGCTTGGTTATGGTTTAAAGTCATATCCAACAATTTCAACAACAACCTTTACTGTCAACTGCGTTTAGTTTTTGAATGATTTCTGCTGGTGGTGTGCCTCCGGATCTTTTCAACGCAAAAAAATGTGCCTTGGCTCAAAAAACACTGGTTTGGCGGATTGGAGAGCGAGCTTGCACAGCTAGTGGGTTCTTGACAATGACTTCTGTTTTGTTTGATCAGCTGTTTTACTGCCGTGTTAGAGACACCGTTTGGAAACAATAAAGGTATGTAAATAAAAATCTATAAAATATTGCTGTGTAAATAACTCATCTCACAACGTATGTACAGTGGGGCAAAACAGTATTTAGTCAGCCACCGATTGTGCAAGTTCTCCCGCTTAAAATGATGACAGAGGTCTGTAATTTTCATCATAGGTACACTTCAACTGTGAGAGACAGAATGTGAATAAAAAATTCAGGAATTCACATTGTAGGAATTTTAAAGAATTTATTTGTAAATTATGGTGTAAAATAAGTATTTGGTCAACTATTCAAAGCTCTCACTGATGGAAGGAGGTTTTGGCTCAAAATCTCACGATACATGGCCCCATTTGTTCTTTCCTTAACACGGATCAATCGTCCTGTCCCCTTAGCGGAAAAACAGCTCCTAAGCATGATGTTCCCACCCCCATGCTTTACAGTCGGTGTGGTGTTCTTGGGATGCAACTCAGTATTCTTCTTCCTCCAAACACGACGAGTTGAGTTTATACCAAAATGGATACATGGATGATACAGCAGAGGATTGGGAGAATTTCATGTGGTCAGATGAAACCAAAATAGAACTTTTTGGTGTAAACTCAACTCGTCGTGTTTGGAGGAAGAAGAATACTGAGTTGCATCCCAAGAACACCATACCTACTGTGAAGCATGGGGGTGGAAACATCATGCTTTGGGGCTGTTTTTCTGCTAAGGGGACAGGACCATTGATCCGTGTTAAGGAAAGAATGAATGGGGCCATGTATCGTGAGATTTTGAGCCAAAACCTCCTTCCATCAGTGAGAGCTTTGAATGGTTGACCAAATACTTATTTTCCACCATAATTTACAAATAAATTATTTAAAATTCCTACAATGTGAATTCCTGTATTTTTTATTCACATTCAGTCTCTCACAGTTGAAGTGTACCTTTGATGAAAATTACAGACCTCTGTCATCATTTTAAGTGGGAGAACTTGCACAATCGGTGGCTGACTAAATACTTTTTTGCCCCACTGTATCTGCGGCTTATAGTCCGGTACGACTAATATATGGAAAAAATATGTATATTTTTTAAAGTTTGTGGGTCGGTTTATATTAACATGCGCTCTATAGTCCAGAAAATACGGCCAATAAAAACAAGTCATGGCCTGCGAATGGCCGCACGTTGGACACACTCACACATGTCTTTGTCCTTGATGATGCCGCAGAAGTACTGAGGGTTCTCCACAAAGCTGGACAGGCCCAAGTCTTCGTCAGAGGAAGGCGGGCTGGCCTTGAAGTTCATGAAGCGCAGCGACACGGCCAGGTCGTCCTCGGCGCCCAGCACAGACGAGCCTGATGACAGCAAACAAGCAATCAAGTCTGGTGATTGTGGCGGAATATTCTCAGGAACCAAACATCCCCGCAGCCTATCTTGGTCTGCTGGCGTCGGATTAATAATGGCCATCATCAGTGCGGCAATCAGTCCACATTGAAGTCGAGCCAAGGGCGGCGCGTGAAGCCTGAACGCTATCAGTAGAAGGCCAAACAAGCGAGGCCTAAACAGTCGACTCCACTCGCCGGCCAAACCGCAGAACCTCCTGGGTCCAAAAATGGAGAGCAAGCTGATGGAGGGAAGGAGTCCACTTAGGCAATCAGAGCCACTTAGGCACTTTTAGAGCCACAAGTGTAAATGTGCGCTCTCTGCTCCGCTTTTGTCCGTCATCTTTAATGGCCTGCACCGCACGCGCGTACCAAGGGAGGTGTTCTGCTCTCTGGCAGTAATTAAGGCACTTTAGGCCGCCTGACACAGCGTGTGCAAAGTTACATTAGCCGGTCTCTCTGCGGAGCGTCGCCTTCTCGCCGCAATGATACGGCACGAAGAACCGATCACTGCGCAGGAAATCAATAAAATCACACTTTTGTCGTGTATTGTCAGCACGAGCAGCACAATTTTAAAGCTGCAGACCGCTCATGTCGTAATATTTAGTTTCCTTACACTTTTGGGTCACATTGGCAAGTATTATGTTGCAGGTATTATGTTGCAAGTATTATGTTCCAAGTATTATGTTGCAGGTATTATGTTGCAAGTTTTATGTTGCAAGTATTATGTTCCAAGTATTATGTTGCAGGTATTATGTTGCAAGTATTATATTGCAGCTATTATGTTGCAGGTATTATGTTGCAAGTATTATGTCGCAGCTATTATGTTGCAGGTATTATGTTGCAAGTATTATGTTGCAAGTATTATGTTGCAAGTATTGTGGTGCAGGTATTTTGTTGCAAGTATTATGTTGCAAGTATTATATTGCAGCTATTATGTTGCAGGTATTATGTTGCAAGTATTATGTCGCAGCTATTGTGTTGCAGGTATTATGTTGCAAGTATTATGTTGCAAGTATTATGTTGCAAGTATTATGTTGCAAGTATTGTGGTGCAGGTATTTTGTTGCAAGTATTATGTTGCAAGTATTATATTGCAGGTATTATGTTGCAAGTATTATGTTGCAGCTATTATGTTGCTGGTATTATGTTGCAAGTTTTATGTTGCAGGTACTACGTTGCAAGTATTATGTTGCAAGTATCGTGTTGCAAGTGTTGTGTTGCAAGTGTCGTGTTGCAAGTATTGTGTTGCAAGTATTTAGTTGCAAGTATTATTTTGCAAGTATTCTGTTGCAAGTATTCTGTTGCAAGTTTTATGTTGCAAGTACTATGATGCAAGTATTATTTTGCAAGTATTCTGTTGCAAGTATAATGTTGTATTATATTGCAAGTATCATGTTGCAAGTATCATGTTGCAAGTATCGTGTTGTATTATATTGCAAGTATCATGTTGCAAGTATCATTTTGCAAGTATCATGTTGCAAGTATCGTGTTGCAAGTGTCGTGTTGCAAGTATTGTGTTGCAAGTATTATTTTGCAAGTATTCTGTTGCAAGTATAATGTTGTATTTTATTGCAAGTATCATGTTGCAAGTATCATTTTGCAAGTATCATGTTGCAAGTATCGTGTTGCAAGTGTCGTGTTGCAAGTATTGTGTTGCAAGTATTATTTTGCAAGTATTCTGTTGCAAGTACAATGTTGTATTATATTGCAAGTATTATGTTGCAAGTACTACGTTGCAAGTATTACAATGCAAGTATTATATTGCAAGTATTTGTTGCAAGTATCATGTTGCAAGTATCATGTTGCAAGTATTATGTTGCAAGTATTATATTGCAGGTATTATGGTGCAGGTATTATGTTGCAGGTATTTTCTTGCAAGTATTATGTTGCAAGTATTATATTGCAGGTGTTATGGTGCAGGTATTATGTTGCAATTATCGTGTTGCAAGTATCATGTTGCAAGTATCGTGTTGCAAGTGTCATGTTGCAAGTATTTAGTTGCAAGTATTTAGTTGCAAGTATTATTTTGCAAGTATTCTGTTGCAAGTATTCTGTTGCAAGTTTTATGTTGCAAGTACTATGTTGCAAGTATTATATTGCAAGTATTATCTTGCAAGTATTATGTTGCAAGTATCATGTTGCAAGTATCATGTTGCAAGTATCGTGTTGCAAGTGTCGTGTTGCAAGTATTGTGTTGCAAGTATTATTTTGCAAGTATTCTGTTGCAAGTATAATGTTGTATTATATTGCAAGTATCATGTTGCAGGTAATGTGTTGCAGGTATTATGTTGCAAGTATCTTGTTACAAGTATTATTTTGCAAGTATTCTGTTGCAAGTATAATGTTGTATTATATTGCAAGTATCGTATTGCAGGTAATGTGTTGCAGGTATTATGTTGCAAGTATCTTGTTACAAGTATTGTGTTGCAAGTATCATGTTGCAAGTATTGTGTTGCAAGTATCATGTTGCAAGTATTGTGTTGCAAGTATCGTGTTGCAAGTATCGTGTTGCAAGTATCGTGTTGCAAGTATCGTGTTGCAAGTATTGTGTTGTAAGTATTATTTTGCAAGTATTCTGTTGCAAGTATAATGTTGCAAGTATTATATTGCAAGTATTATGTTGCAAGTTTTATGTTGCAAGTACTACGTTGCAAGTATTACGTTGCAAGTATTATATTGCAAGTATTATGTTGCAAGTATCATGTTACAAGTATAATTTTGCAAGTATCGTATTGCAGGTAATGTGTTGCAGGTATTATGTTGCAAGTATTATATTGCAAGTATCGTGTTACAAGTATCGTGTTGCAAGTATCGTGTTGCAAGTATCGTGTTGCAAGTATTGTGTTGCAAGTATTCTGTTGCAAGTATTATGTTGCAAGTATTATATTGCAAGTATTATGTTGCAAGTACTACGTTGCAAGTATTACGTTGCAAGTATTATGTTGCAAGTATGTTGCAAGTACTACGTTGCAAGTATTACGTTGCAAGTATTATGTTGCAAGAATTATGTTGCAAGTATCATGTTGCAAGTATAATTTTGCAAGTATCATGTTGCAAGTATCGTATTGCAGGTAATGTGTTGCAGGTATTATGTTACAAGTATTATATTGCAAGTATCATGTTACAAATATTATGTTGCAAGTATTATGTTGCAAGTATTATGTTGCAAGCATTATGTTGCAAGCATTATGTTGCAAGTATCTTGTTACAAGTATTGTGTTGCAAGCATTATGTTGCAAGTATTATGTTGCAAGCATTATGTTGCAAGCATTATGTTGCAAGTATCTTGTTACAAGTATTGTGTTGCAAGCATTATGTTGCAAGTATTATATTGCAAGTATAATATTGCAAGTATTATATTGCAAGTGTTATGTTGCAAGTATTATGTTACAAGTATTATATTGCAAGTATTACGTATGACAACCATCGTGTTATAAGTATCGTGTTGCAAGTATTATGTTGCAAGTATTCTGTTGCCAGTATTATGTTGCAAGCATTATGTTGCAAGTATGCAAGTATAATATTGCAAGTATTATATTGCAAATATTATATTGCAAGTATTAGGTTGCAAACATTATGTTGCAAGTATTGTATTGCAAGTATTATATTTAAAGTATTATGGTGCAAGTATTATGTTGCAAGTATTATATTGCAAGTATTATATTGCAAGTATTATGTTGCAAGTATTATATTGCAAGTATTATGTTGCAAGTACTCTGTTGCAAGTATTATGTTGCAAGTACTCTGTTGCAAGTATTATGTTGCAAGTATTATGTTGCAAGTATTATGTTGCAAGTATCTTGTGGCAAGTATTATGTTGCAAGTATTATGTTGCAAGTATTATGTTGCAAGTATCTTGTTACAAGTATTGTGTTGCAAGTATTATGTTGCAAGTATTATATTGCAAGTATGCAAGTATAATATTGCAAGTATTATATTGCAAGTATAATATTACAAGTATTATATTGCAAGTATTATATTGCAAGTATAATATTACAAGTATTATATTGCAAGTATTATATTGCAAGTATTATGTTGCAAGTATTATATTGCAAGTATTATGTTGCAAGTATTATATTGCAAGTATTATGTTGCAAGTACTCTGTTGCAAGTATTATGTTGCAAGTATTATGTTGCAAGTATTATGTTGCAAGTATCTTGTTACAAGTATTGTGTTGCAAGTATTATGTTGCAAGCATTATATTGCAAGTATTATATTGCAAGTATGCAAGTATAATATTGCAAGTAGTATATTGCAAGTATAATATTACAAGTATTATATTGCAAGTATAATATTACAAGTATTATATTGCAAGTATTATATTGCAAGTATTATGTTGCAAGTATTATATTGCAAGTACTATGTATGACAAGTATCGTGTTACAAGTATCATGTTGCAAGTATTCTGGTGCAAGCATTATGTTGCAAGTATTATATTGCAAGTATTATATTTAAAGTATTATGGTGCAAGTATTATGTTGCAAGTATTATGTTGCAAATATTATATTGCAAGTATTAAGTTGCAAGTATTATATTGCAAGTATTATACTGCAAGTATCGTGTTACAAGTATCATGTTGCAAATATTATGTTACAAGTATTATATTGCAAGAATTATGTTGCAAGTATAAAGTTGCAAGTATAATGTTGCAAGCATTATATAGCAGGCTTTGCAAGCAGGTGCAATTTCAAGACGGTAGATGTCAGTAGGCTTGTCCAGATACCAATTCTATTTGGTACCGCTGCTAAAATGTATATTGACACTACCCAAAATAAAGGGCACTACAGAAAATCTTATGATTCATTAAACATATGTTTCTTATTGCAATAAAAGAAGAATGTTGTCATGAAATAAGATGTTGAACATACTAGACAACTTGTCTTTTAGTAGTAAGTAAACAAACAAAGACTCCTAATTAGTCTGCTGACGTATGCAGTAACATATTGTATCATTTATCATTTTAGTATTTTGTCAAAATTATTAATATACTTGTTCATTTACTGTTAATATCTGCTTACTCTGTTCTATCTACATTTCTGTTAAAATGTAATAATCACTTCTTCTTCTCTGATACGTTACATCAGTTAAGTACTTACAGGATCATACATCGGTCATAATTAAAGTTCTCCTGTGGCCAAGGACGTATTTCCTGACTTTATGAACAAAAAAAAGACAAAAGATTTTGTGATAACAAAAAAAAAATCGATGTAATCATTATCGACTATGTACAGCTCTTGTATTTGGTATCATTACAGTCGATGTCTGGGTAGACCCACCTATGGTATTTGTTTACATTCAAGAGCGCTAGCTTGCTGTTAGCAGTTAGCTATTGTATCTTCTATGGTGTGCAGTGAAGCATTTTTAGCTATTCCTTGTCTGCAGGGATGATGCTAATTTACTATTTACTACTTATACTTATTTGTTGCTATTGAGGCGATTAAGAACTAGCTAAAACACCACCGACCGCTATCTAGCTAACAAGAGCAAGAACTAAGCGCCTCTTGCAGAGCGGCACTTCAGTTCATAACTTCAACTTTATCGCAATTTTTTAGGGCCAAAATGCATCAATTCTCCCTTTTCTATCCCCACACTGTTTCTGCTTGTAAGTACTTTGTGCGTATGCGTTGCCTAACCTGCACCTAGGTCAGGACGTGGCGACGGTGCGTCGACTTGCTTACCCGCCAAGTGTTTGAGTTGGTGCCGAGTCTGCAACCGATCGTGCAAGAAAGGTATGGTAGTTTTTGATTTTCTGTTAATCAGTACACGGTAGTACTGACAAAATTCAGTGGGCACCAAATAAAGTACTGAATCCAGTACACATGTCCCTGGTTATGCGTTAAATAAGTTACTACTACTAGTACAACCATTAGTACTACAACTACTATTACTAGTGCTCTAAAGCATCCAAGTTGACTGTGGTGTTGTCTAGCATTGGCAAAGAAATTGTAATGGAAATTTTCTAATAAAGTAGTCAAACAAAATTGTCTATTCTTAGATTTATTTCAAAGGGCGAGTGATTTAAAAAGCACAGGTCACATTTGTATTGAGTATGGAAGGAATGTGCACTGAGGAAGGAGTGTTTGGCTGTTTCTACACTGAATATGGCACGGGAGAGCGGAAGTAGGCTCGGTTTGGGACGTGAAGAGAGCACATGACACGACAACAAGTCTGGGAACCGCTACACATTGGCATACTTGCCAACCTTTAGACCTCCGATTTCGGGAGGTGAGGGGTGGTGGGTGTGGGGGCGTGGTCAGGGGGTGGGTCCGTGGTTAAGAGGGGAGGAGTATATTTACAGCCAATTCACCAACTCGAGTATTTCATATGTCTTTCATATCTATATAAATGTATATATGTATGAAATACTTGACTTTCAGTGAATTCTAGCTATATATATTTATTTTATCATATATATAAATAAAATAGGGCTTCACGGTGGCAGAGGGGTTAGTGCGTCTGCCTCACAATACGAAGGTCCTGCAGTCCTGGGTTCAAATCCAGGCTCGGGATCTTTCTGTGTGGAGTTTGCATGTTCTCCCCGTGAATGCGTGGGTTCCCTCCGGGTACTCCGGCTTCCTCCCACTTCCAAAGACATGCACCTGGGGATAGGTTGATTGGCAACACTAAAATTGGCCCTAGTGTGTGAATGTGAGTGTGAATGTTGTCTATCTGTGTTGGCCCTGCGATGAGGTGGCGACTTGTCCAGGGTGTACCCCGCCTTCCGCCCGATTGTAGCTGAGATAGGCGCCAGCGGCCCCCGCGCTCCCGAAAGGGAATAAGCGGTAGAAAATGGATGGATGGATAAATAAAATAAATAGTTGAATTTCATACGGCACCTATCAAATACGTGGGCTTCAGGAATCAGAACAGACTCCCTCACTTGGCGTCATGCGCGCAACACCACGTAAATCGTTGGCCACACAAAAAGCAACCCCATAACGCTATAGCCAACATTCACCAGGAGATGGCGACAGACAACATAGAATCACTCTATTACAGACGGCGTCGCCATGGCTGTAACTTCTTCCTTCTACTGCTTCGTCTCCTTGTGTGTGCAGTTTTTTATTAAAATCCGTAGATGCTGTAACGTGATTGGGCAGGAAAGCTGTTTATATAACACGAAAGCGGACGTGAAAATAAGCTGTCCCCACTCATGTCCGCATGGAGCTGGAGGGGGCGTGGCCTCCAGCTCCGGCTGAATTTCGGGAGATTTTCGCAAGAAAATTTATTCCGGGAGGTTTTCGGGAGAGGCGCTGAATTACAGGAGTCTCCCGGAAAATCTGGGAGGGTTGGCAAGTATGGACAACGGGGCACTGTTAACTTGAAGTGTTACTTTCAGGACCCGGCCACACACAGGGCAGATTGTGCTTCTCTACATTAATATTGCAGTTTGTAATAGACATGCAAAGCTACATCAACGTTCTACAGCACAAACTCACGGTGTATGCCGAACTTGGAGTTCTTGCCACATTTGTTGATAACCAAGACGGTGGCGAGCAGGAAGGTGCAGGCAAACAGACCGAGACCCACGGCCACCGACACCTGCCGGAACAAAGCAATGACACTTAAAGCTTGCGTCCTGTTTCATCGCAACAATAATAGTTCAGCAGTACCTCGGGATACAAGTTGAATTGGACTTGTGACACAGCTCATACCTTAAAAAGTGGAAACCTAAAACAATGTGAAATGCATTTTAATTTAAAAAAAAAAAAACTTTTAGTGCAGGGCTTTGTAAATTGTTTTTATTGAGGTCCACATGTAACAATGACTATTAACATATATTGGAATATTGGTCCCACATATTTTGATTATTATTTTCTTTTGAATTAATTTGTCGTAGTGGTTTGTGCAGCCCTTTGAGACACTAGTGATTTAGGGCTATATAAGTAAACATTGATTGATTGATTGATAATTTTAAAAAATTGTTATAGGCGCCAGCGCCCCCCGCAGGGAATAAGCGGTAGAAATTGGATGAATGGATGTCAGATTTTGCGGTCAAAAAGTGGTCGTTTGGTCTCCAGAATTTTACAGTAAAACATACAGTGGTTTTTACAGCACCATTTTTTTAATGGCAAAATTGTAGTTACCGAGCTGCATTTCTTTTAACTGTATTTTTTTTTACTGTGTTTTACTGTAAATGGAAAAACAGAACCACATTTTTTTTAGGTACAATTCTGGCCAGTTTTTTTTTTTTTTATCCTAAAATCTATTTTCCTTTTTACCGTGTACAATTTCTGTTTTGACATCTTAAATCAGGCAAATATTTACATATGTTGTTTTATTTTAACAACAACAAAGTATGACAATATAATAATATATCATAGTTGTAACAATATCAAATAATATAAAAGTTTTCAATACATGTCTTTTTTCTTGACAAATGAAAAGAACAAATGCATTTAGTAAGAAAATATAACGTACTTTATTGACAAATATTATTTCCAGGTTTTCACCGGGCCTGACTTTGACACCTGTGTTTTAGATAATATTGTATGAAAAACAACAATGTAACAGAGAGCAACACAAATAAATGGAGTAGTGTTATGACGTAATGTAATACAGTACATCATTTACCTAGAAGACTGGACTTCTACAGCATCTCCTTTTCAATCAGCCGGCAGCGTTTCTGGGTGTTGTTGATAAAGGGCTTTGGCTTTGCATAGTAGAGTTTTAACTTGCACTAACAGATGCCCCGACAAACTGTAGTTACGGACAGTGGTGATATCCTTTACACACTGATGTCGCTTTTTGATGCAGTACCGCCTGAGGGATTGAAGGTCCGTAATATCATCGTTTATGTGCAGTAATTTCTCCAGATTCTATGAACCTTTTGATGATATTACAGACCGTAGATGGTGGAACCCCCAAATTCCTTGCAACAGCTCGTTGAGAAATGTTGTTCTTAAACTGTTCAACAATTTGCTCACACATTTGTTCACAAAGTGGTGACCCTCTTCCCATTCTTGTTTGTGAATGACTGAGCATTTCATGGAAGCTGCTTCTATGCCCAATCATGGCACCCACCTGTTCCCAATTAGCCTGTTCACCTGTGGGATGTTCCAAATAAGTGTTTGATGAGCATTCCTCACTTTTCTCAGTGTTTTCTGCCACATGTGCCAGCTTTTCTTAAACATGCCGCAGGCGTCAAATTCCAAATGAGCTAATATTTGCAAAAAATAACAGAGTTTAGTTAAGTAGCTTGTCTTTGCAATCTATTCATTTAAATATAGGTTGCAAAGGATTAGCAAATCATTGTATTCTGTTTTCATTTACAACGTGCCAACTTCACTGGTTTTGGGTTTTGTATTTTTATGGATAAATGCCCCCCTTGTAGGTATTATTTTAACATTGTTGGCTGGCTAGCGAAGGTGTGCTCCAACTGCTTCACCAAGTTAGCAAGCTACACGCTACACAATGTTCTTGATGATTTATTTAATTGATTCAATTAATAACCTCCACTTCTTCATCTTAGCACGGTACTTCACACTCATTTTCTTCCTTCCAAAGCTTGGAAAAAACAAGCTATAAGCTAATGCGAGCGAGTAAGTTTTGGTGGGCTCTTACGGGGTTGCTTGTGGCATTCACTACGCCATCTAGTGGTGGGGATGCTCGTTACTCCAATTCCTGCTTGTCCCCTAAAGCAGTGTTTTTCAAACTTTTCTCAGCCAAGGCACATTTTTGTCATTGAAAAAATCCCGAGGCACACCACCAGCAGAAAACATCAGAAAATGAAACCCAGCAGCTGATATTGACAGTAAAACGTTGTTCTCGCCATTGCTAGATATGAATTCAAACCAGAACCAAGCATGTCTCAAAGTAGGTGTACTGTCACCACCTGTCACATCACACCCTGACTTATTTGGACTTTTTTGGTGTTTTCCTGTGTAAAGTGTTTTAGTTCTTGTCTTGCGCTCCTATTTTGGTGTTGATTGTGATGTCATGTAAGGATGTACTTTGTGGACGCCGTCTGCTCCACACGCTGTAGGTCTTTGCTGTCGTCCAGCATTTTTGTTTTTGCAGACAGTTCAGTTTTAGCTTTGTTTTGCATAGCCAACCCTATGCTTCAATGCCTTTTCTTTATTTTGGATTTAAGCGTTACATACCTTTTTCCCTGCATCGTTGTTCCCAACATCTACATAGCAATTAGCTACTTGCTGCCACCTCCTGATATGGAAGAGTATTTCTGTTTTACAGGCACTCAACAACGGCACATTTGCGGATTATAATTACTGGTTTGCAAAATATATTTTTAACCCAATTAGATGAAATTACATAATCTCCCACAGCACACAAGACTGTATCTCACGGCACACTAGTGTGCCGCGGCACAGTGTTTGAAAAACACTGCCCCAAAGCAGTGGTTCTCAACCTTTTTTCAGTGAACATTTTTTTTTAATTCAAGTACCCCCTAATCAGAGCAAAGCATTTTTGGTTGAAAAAAAGAGATAAAGAAGTAAAATACAGCACTATGTCATCAGTTTTTGATTTGTTAAATTGTATAACATTGCAAAATATTGCTCATTTGTAGTGGTCTTTCTTGAACTATTTGGAAAAAAAGATATAAAAATATCTAAAAACTTGTTGAAAAATAAACAAGTGATTCAATTATAAATAAAGATTTTTACACATAGAAGTAATCATCAACTTAAAGTGCCCTCTTTGGGGATTGTAATAGAGATCCATCTGGATTCATCAACTTAATTCTAAATATTTATTCACAAAAAAAGAAATCCTTAACATCAATATTTATGGAAAATGTCCACAAAAAATCTAGTTGTCAACACTGAATATTGCATTGTTGTATTTTTTTTTCACAGTTTATGAACTTACATTCATATTTTCTTAAAGTATTATTAAATAAATATATTTATAAAAGACTTTTGAATCGTTGCTATTTTTAGAATATTTAAAAAAAATCTCACGTACCCCTTGGCATACCTTCAAGTACCCCCAGGGGTACGCGTACCCCCATTTGAGAACCACTGCTCTAAAGCATCAACAGCCGAGAGACAGCCGATATCCGAAAAAATGGGTATCCCGAGGTAGCGCTGTACTCACAACAACAACCATTGCGTACCACAAAAACTCGACTCTCCAGGTTCTCTGTGACGTCCATGTTGGATCTGTTGGTGGGAGCTGAGGAGACGCAGCAACAGTGAGGTGTCAGTCAAAAAATAAGTTGACATCACAAGAAAAAGTAATTGTAATCTAAAACAGGGGTGTACAAAGTTTTTTAATGGCCCACAACACATATTAGAAATATTTATTTTTTTAAATACTTCAAAAAGTAGAATAAAGTGAAATGTCACGGGAAAAAGTTGCTGTTTTTTTTTTTTTTTGTCTTATTTTAACTAAAACTGTCATTGCCCCTAAAAATAATAATAAATCAAAATCAATGTTGTTATGATTTGTTTACCTATTCAAGGCTCCAATTACTTCACATCATGTATTGCACTTTCAAATATTTTTTAGGAAAAATATTGCATATTTTGTGTGTTTACCGTACAAAATATAAGTTTTGTTTCACAAAAAGAGTCTAAAACAAACAAACAAATATTAGAAAACGCATAATCCATGTATAGATCTAAAGTTTATCTACAGATTTAAGCATTGGAAGTAAAAAAAAAGTATGACTTACTTTTAACACTTTTGGATCTCTAAGAGTTTGATTGGGATTTCTTTCTTTTTTTTTAAACGGCCAATGTTCAAAAATAATAATGACTCAAAATCAATGCTATGTTGTTAAGGCTCCAATTACTTTACATCGAATATTCCCTTTTTTAAATATTTTTTTTGTGGAATACTCTGTGTTTTTGCCAACCCCCGGCTGTAACAAAAAGGGCATAAAAACATAAAAATGACTGATCCAGATATTTAAGCGTTGAAAAAAAATAAAAAATATATACTTTATATATCCATCCTTCCATTTTCTACTGCTTTTTCCCTTTGGGGGTCGCTGGTGCCTATCTCAGCTACAATCGGGCGGAAGGCTATGTATATGTATATATATATATATACATATATATATATATATTAGGGGTGGGCGTTAACTCATCAATCTATTAACGCCGACAATTATTTTATCGCACATTTGCGTATGTTGTTTACATGCTTTTATTTTGTTAACGCCTTTTCTTAACAAGATGGCATCTCCCGGATGTACTTCGGCGTCGAGGGGCTCCTGGTAAAGATGGAACATTTGGCAAAAATACCGGACAATTCTGCAAATTTCATGGCTGGCTTACAGCGTTCTGAATGTGGATAGATCGGGCCGTTTTGGACTGAATGAGG
Organism: Nerophis ophidion; assembly: GCF_033978795.1. Classification (NCBI taxonomy): domain Eukaryota; kingdom Metazoa; phylum Chordata; class Actinopteri; order Syngnathiformes; family Syngnathidae; genus Nerophis; species Nerophis ophidion. Next base: position 25,196,689 of record NC_084631.1, on the reverse strand, counting down.
CGTGCTTGCTAAACCGGCTAGCTAGCATGGGAATACTTTGCCGGCTACATCCAGCGGCCTGTGAAGCAGCGGAGTATTTGTGTTGTCTGTCTATTTATGAATAATGCAGACGAGGAGTGTTGGCTGAGTTCTTAACGTTTGCTTTCAGAGCGTGCATATCACAACATACAAAATGCTGTCATGGCGACACACAACCTTTACCGGGCTACCGCGCATGCTCGTCACTCCTGTTGCATGCTGGGTAGGGTAGTTCTTTTTTTCCCTGGCTCATAACATCACAATATAGTACCATGTATATGATGCGTTCAGTTTATCAAAGCACCAAGCAAACAATCGGAAAATTCCCATCATATCAATTCCTAGATATGGTCATAATTATTTTAAGTGCACTACGCAGAATAAACACAACATTATTAATATTGCTACTACGGCTAATTTGATCAAAAATTCCCTAAAACAGCCCACTACCTATAATATAGGTTTTTTAAACATAAGACCCTGATAAAAAAAATGTTTCTGCTGTTACCTCAGAAATTGCCTGTTTAGATGTTATGATTGTGGCTCAGAGATTTGTATGTAGATTATATTTATTTTCCATAACAAACAGGATAACTTAAATACCCTGGCAGTGGCAATAAGCTTAAATGTTTGTATTTACATTTTTTGAGTTGATTTTCATAAAATATGCTATTTAACTGCTACTGTTTAACAAAGACTGATTTAAATTGTGTTTGCACAACAAATGTTTTGGCGCTTTTGTTCATGTGGGAGAATATTCCAATAAAAGGTGCACTACACACTACTTTTGAATTCATTATTGGGCTTTGCGTATACAATGCAGTTAATCGCGATTAATCGGAGAAATAGTGCGATTAACTTCGATTAAAATTTTTAATCGTTGCCTAGCCCTAATATATATATATATATATATATATATATATATATATATATATATATATATATATATATGTATATATATATATATGTATATACAACTTATTTTTTGGAATGTTTATGAATTAAGACTACTTGAGAGGAGCCCTATATGTTAAAGTAAAATAGAATAAAGACTAAAAAAATAATAATAATAATAAAAAATAAATAAATAATAATTGTATTGGTTTTGAAAATGAAAAGTATCAAAATGGCCCCCGCAATCTTTGATCTTTCAACAAGTTTGGACACTCCTGATCTAAAAATAACTGAGCTGTTTAATAAATGGAGATTTAGAACAGGGCAGCTGGAAAGATGCATTTCAAGCTTATAGCTTATGTAAGCTTATAGGACAATCTTGGCAGTGAAATAAAACAATCTAAATATTTTAATGCATTTAAAAATAAAAAATAAAAATCATGTTTAGTATTTTTTTTTGTTTCCATAATGAATTATAATTATATAATTATATTGGAAAAAATGCCTAAATGGTCTCCTGCGTGGAACAACAACTGTCTTAATTGTGTAAATATGGGGCAGACAATACACGTTTTTACTTATTTCTGCTCCTTTTCATTCTTGTTTTTTTTAATGACTAATTATAGTGTTCTGTTATTTAGTTTTGGACCTTGAATGAAAAAAAAAATAAAAAAAATTTGTGGCACACTCACTTGGATCCACGTTGATGACTTGAGGGAACAAAGAGCACAAATAGTTTTAATTAAGTGCAGATCTCAAATCGCATCATCAGGTCCACTTGTACGTCTTTGGTTCCGGAGGAGTTTAGCTCCCATGGTCAAATTGTGTTGGAAAACATTTATGTACCATTGTATGGATTACAATTGCACTGTCCTTGCATGGTTCACTCATCCTGAAAGTAGCAACCTCCCTTTTCTAGCCTCAGTCCGAACATCTGTATTACTGTGAAAAGCACATTCTGTGAAGAGTACATCCTGTGAAGAGTACATCCTGACCTTGTCCACATGATTGAATGTGAATGTCGGCTTTTTCATCCCAGTCTAACAGTATATCATTGTCTGGATGGTCCAGTGCTTTCCACTGAGTTGCGTCATATGCTCTCTCCCCCCTCCAAACTGAGCCTACTCCCTCCCTCCCACCTTGAATTCCGAGTATAAAGTACAACGCACTTCTCTTCCTGTTGCGTACTCCTTACATCAGGGGTCACCAACCTTTTTGAAACCAAGAGCTACTTCTTGGGTACTGATTAATGTGAAGGGTTACCAGTTTGATATACACTTAAATAAATTGCCAGAAATAGCCAATTTGCTCAATTTACCTTTAATAGATAGATCTATATATATATAAAAAAATGGGTATTTCTGTCTGTCATTCCGTCGTACATTTTTTTTTCTTTTTACGGAAGGTTATTTGTAAATGATGAAAAAAACACTTAATTGAACGATTTAAAAGAGGAGAAAACACGAAAAAAATGAAAATCTAATTTTGAAACATAGTTTATCTTCAATTTTGACTCTTTAAAATTCAAAATGCAACCGAAAAAAATGAAGAGAAAAACTAGCTAATTCGATTTTTTTTTAAAAAATAAAAAAAATAATTTATGGAACATCATTAGTAATTTTTCCTTCCATCCATCCATCCATTTTCTACCACTTATTCCCTTTCGGGGTCGCGGGGGGCGCTGGCGCCTATCTCAGCTATTTTATTAAGATTAATTTTAGAATTTTGATGACATGTTTTAAATAGGTTAAAATCCAATCTGCACTTTGTTAGAATATATAACAAATTGGACCAAGCTTTATGTCTAACAAAGACAAATCATTAATTCTTCTAGATTTTCCAGAACAATTTTTTTTAAAGAAATTAAAAATACTTTGAAATAAGATTTAAATTTGATTCTACAGATTTTCTAGATTTGCCAGAATATTTTTGGGGAATTGTAATCATAAGTTTGAAGAAATATTTCACAAATATTCTTTGTGGAAAAAACAGAAGCTAAAATGAAGAATTAAATTAAATTGTATTTATTATTCTTTACAATTAAAAATTACTTGATTTAAATTGCCAGGAAAGAAGAGGAAGGAATTTAAAAGGTAAAAAGGTATATGTGTTTAAAAATCCTAAAATCATTTTTAAGGTTTTATTTTTTCTCTTAAAATTGTCTTTCTGAAAGTTATAAGAAGCAAAGTAAAAAAATAAGTGAAGTGAAGACCAAGTCTTTAAAATATTTTCTTGGATTTTCAAATTCTATTGGAGTTTTGTCTCTCTTAGAATTAAAAATGTCGAGCAAAGCGAGACCAGCTTGCTAGTAAATAAATACAATTTAAAAAATAGAAGCAGCTCACTGGTAAGTGCTGCTATTTGAACTATTTTTAGAACAGGCCAGCGGGCGACTCATCTGGTCCTTACGGCCTACCTGGAGCCCGCGGGCACCGCGTTGGTGACCCCTGCCTTACATACTCGCTATGAATGTGACCTGTGCCTTTTGAAATAATCGAGCTTTTCAAATAAATCTAAAAAAAAAGACTACTTCCTATACAAAATGTTGAAGTGATATACCTGTAAATTGCCCTGCATGATCCCCACAAAGGGAATATTAAAAAAAAACTCACCCGGAATGATTCCCTCCGGATTGGACGGGTCGAAGGGGTTGTCCATGAAAATCCCGCGGGCGGAGGCCTGGACACACCCCAAACGGTTCTCCACTTTCAGGGTGTAGACGCCGTTGTTGATGTGCGTGGGCTTGTTGAGGTAGAGGCAGCCGTGCTTCTCTGAGCCGTCGGTGGAGTCGCGCAGGACCTTCGTGTACGTGTAATCCGTCTCCATCAGCTCCTCGCCCTTGTACCACCAGCTGATTTTCACCTCCGGATTGCCGTCCGCGCCAAAGGGGAAACACCAGTGATGATGACGGACGGCGTTGTCCAGGTAGAGGATTTTGGCCCCGACTGGGGGATGATAAAGATTTGTCAGTGAACAACACAGCGGCTACACAACCACTATTGGCTCGGTTAGCATTAATAGAATGGAACATAGTCGTCGTTGCGTTTAAAAAGTACGACAAAATGTACTTTTTAGTTTGAGACCGGAAGAAAACCTGAAGAAAATGATATACGACGGCTCTGTTGTCCATCACAGAGTCCATAGGCAGAGCTGTGGGGAACTGAATCACAATTTGGATGACGTCTCGGAGAAGCTTTATGCTCTGCAAAGCGAAGTTATAATTAATTAGAGAGCCAGACTGGACAACACAGACCTTCTGAATGTATTTGCTCGCCCTAACCAAAACAATCCTCCTCTTGGCTCCATCTGCGTTGGCCTCGGCAGGGTCAAGCAGTTAACACCCTAGGAAGACCATTTCCTTGCTCCTTCTTCAAAGACACAGGGGTGCTGACTCTCGTCTGTGATGCCGAAGGTAGCCACTTCCAAGCCTATGGACAAACACGCACCCATGGACTACCACTTTTACCTCCCCACCCCTCCTTGGTACGATGGCTTAAAGAGAGTCCGGCCAACTTGGTTTCAAAGTTGGTAGAAACACGGCGCCCTGTAGTCAAGTGAGGGGATTTTGACCAATCAGAGAGAGTATGGCCAGAGGATCATCTAAATGATTGGTCAGAATATTTGCTACCAACTTTGAAACCGAGTTGCCCGTACTCTCTTTGGAACATCTTACCAAGGAGGTAAAAGTAGTAGTCCAAGGGTGCGTGTTTGTCCCCCAGGCTTGGAAGTGGCTACCTTCGGCATCAAAGAACAGAGTCAACACCCCAGGTGTCTTTGAAGAAGGAGGCTGCGATGGTCTTCCTGGGGTGCTAACTGCTTGAACCTGCCGAGACCAATGCAGATGGAGCCAAAAAGAGGATTGTTTTGTTTAGGGCGAGCAAACACATTCAGAAGGTCTCTATGCACTAGTTCAGGGGTGCCCACACTTTTTCTGCAGGCGAGCTATTTTTCAATTGACCAAATCGAGGGGATCTACCTCATTTATATATATCATTTATATTTATTTATTTATGAAAGAGACATTTTTGTAAACAAGTTAAATGTGTTTAATGATAATACAAGCATGTGTAACACATATAGATGTCTTTCTTTCACGAAGACAAGAATATAAGTTGGTGTATTACCTGATTCTGATGACTTGCATTGATTGGAATCAGACAGTAATGATGATAACGCCCACATTTTCAAATGGAGGAGAAAAAAAGTGGTCCTTTCTGTACAATACCACATGAAAGTGGTTGGTTTTTGGCATCTAATTCATCCAGCTTCCATACGCTTTACAAGAAAAACATTGGCGGCAAATTCCGTAGCTTGCTTGATTGACATTCACGGCACCCGAGGTTCTTGTGTGATGACGCTGGCTGCTGCAAGATCATTATTATGAAAAAATGACAGAGAGGAAGGCGAGAAACACTTTTTATTTCAACAGACTTTCGCGCCGTTCCTTCCGTCACAACTCTAAAGGCCGACTGCACATTTCCTATCTTCACAATAAAAGCCCTGCTTCATGCTGCCTGCGCTAACAAAATAAGAGTCTCGGAAAACTGGCGTGCACAAGTGATGTGCACGCCAGCTTTCTGAGGGATCGCTTGTGCACGCCAGTTTTCCGAGACTCTGTAATTAGTTAGCGCAGGCAGCATGAAGCAGGGCTTTTATTGTGAAGATAGGAAATGTGCAGTCGGGCTTTAGCGTTTTGACGGAAGGTACGGCGCGAGAGTCTGTTGAAATAAAAAGTGTTTCTTGCCTTCCTGTAGGTCATATTTTAATAATAATGATCTTGCAGCAGCCAGCGTCATCGCACAAGACCCTCCGGTACCGTGAATGTCATTTAAGTGACGTCTTGGTGAAGATTGATGATCACTAATTTTTAGGTCTATCTTTTTTAAAAGCCTGGCTCGAGATCGACTGACACACCCCCCGCGGTCGACTGGTAGCTCGCGATCGACGTAATGGGCACCCCTGCTCTAGTTGTTTAGTTGTGGCTCTCAAGTTGATTACACTTTCGCCTTGCAGAGCATGAAGCTTCTCCGAGATGTCATCCAATTTGCGATTCAGTTAAGAGTCCCTACGGCTCTGCCCATCCTACAGTCATTCGTGGCAGCTTTAGCAGCTGTCAGCATCATCGAGTCTGCGGATATATCAGGGCAAGCATTATTCCAATCAGCTGATAGGTCTATTAGCACGATTCCGCATAGGTAGATGTCTTCAACTTTCTCCACCGATATAATTGCCAGGCACACAACCCTTCCAGGGGTCCATTGTGTGTCTAGCAGCAAAAGTGCCGTCAGGACAGGCAGGTTCCCTAAACCCGAGCTTCTTGTCGGTGAAATTTCATTGAGAGGCCAGTTGATCAAATCTGTTGCTCATATTTTGGAGAGGGGTGCAATCAGAGGCTCCAAGAAAGTGAGGACAAAGAAGCTAAGCAGAAGAGATAAGGAAGAGGTTATGCATCCGCACGACTTTCACGAAAACAGCTGAATAACGGACAGAGGTAAAATACAACTGCTGGATGCTTCAAAAGTGACGTGAATACAAAAAATTGTAAAAACTACATCAGGATGTTTCCTACAGCCACAGCTGTTCATGCCGATGGTTTTGATCCGGCACTAATTTGGAGTTATTTGCTTTAGTAGACCACACACTACAGAGCAGGGGTAGGGAACCTATGGCTCTAGAGCCAGATGTGGCTCTTTTGATGACTGCATCTGGCTCCCGGATAAATCTTAGCTGACATTGCTTAACATGATAAGTAATAAATAATTCCGCTGGTAATCACAGTGTTAAAAGTAACGTTCAAAATATAAAACATTCTCATACCAAAGTATTGCAAGATCTCGCAAAACATCCATCTCCCTTTAGGGGCTCTGTATGATTGTAAGCAGAATAGAGGACAAATATTGCAGGCAGATTTTAAGAATTTAAAATCAACAAAATAATCATACCTGTCATTTGCATTTGAATATATGGGTCAGTTCTAAGGAAAATAAGGGATTGTCAACGTTTAACGATTTTACCTGTCTTTTTTTCTCTGTCTTGTGCTGTGAATCTTTTAAAATCAGTATTTGGGGCGGCATGGCTCGGTTGATACAGTGGCTGTGCCAGCAACTTGAGGGTTGCAGGTTTGATCCCCGCTTCCGCCATCCTAGTCACTGTCGTTGTGTCCTTGGGCAAGACACTTTACCCACCTGCTCGCAGTGCCCGCCCACACTGGTTTAAATGTAACTTAGATAATGAGTTTCACTATGTAAAGCGCTTTGAGTCACTAGGGAAAAGCGCTAAATAAATAAAATTCACTTCATACATTTTAATCCATCCATCTGTTTTCTACCGCACCTGTTCAAGAAGTCACATTAATGGTAAGAAGCATTTTATTTATCATCGGTGAGCTTCCGAATAAAAATTGTATTAAAAAACAATAAGAGACTTATTATGTGAAGATCTGTCACTTCATTTTTGTTTGTTCCTCTTTGTTTTGTATTTACTTCCCATCAGTGCTCTTATTTTGTTTCCATTTCCTGTTTGTACCGCTGAGCGCTGTTTTTTCCCCTCACCTGCTGTTGGTTGGCAGCCGGTCCACACCTGTTGCCAATCAGCATGTTTCTATTTATGCTCGTCTTGCGCGTTCCTCATCTTACCTGTTCTTCACTCTCCTGGTTCCTGCATCTTAGTGCTACTACTACTACTGCTGCCATGCGAGTTTGTGACATATTATACTCTATAAACGTTGATCATTTTGTTGTATATAGTGTTAAAAAATATTTTATGGCTCTAACGGAAATACGTTTTAAAATATTTGGCTTAAATGGCTCTCTCAGCCAAAAAGGTTCCCATTCCCTGCTACAGAGGCTTGACTCTTAATGGAACATAAGCATTATATCAGTGTTTTTCAACCTTTTTTGAGACAAGGCACATTTTTTGCATTGAAAAAATGAGGAGGCACACCACCAGCAGAAATCATTAAAAAACGAAACTCAGATGACCGTAAAAAGTCGTTGTCGCAATTGTTGGATATGACTTTAAAGCATAACCAAGCATGCATCACAATAGCTCTTGTCTCAAAGTAGGTGTACTGTCACATCACACCCTGACTTATTTGGACCTTTTTTACTGTTTTCATGTGTGTAGTGTTTTACTTCTTGTCTTGCGCTTTCTTTTTTTTTGGTATTTTCCTGTACTGATTGATTAAAACTTTTATTAGTAGATTGCACAGTAAAGTACATATTCCGTACAATTGACCACTAAATGGTCACACCCGAATAAGTCTTTCAACTTGTTTAAGTCGGGGTCCATGTTAATCAATTCATGGTAGCATGTAGCAGTTTCATGTTTTCCGTTGAGCGATATTTACCGCATTTACTATGTTTTAGCAATCAAGAAGATTTCAGTTGTTTTTATCCTTCTTTGTGGGGACATTGTTAATTGTCATGTCATGTTTGGATGTACTTTGTGGACGCCTTCTTTGCTCCTTAGTAAGTCTTTGCTGTCGTCCAGCATTCTGTTTTTGTTTACTTTCCAGCCAGTTCAGTTCTGCATAGCCTTCCCTAAGCTTCAATTACTTTTCTTAGCGGCACTCACATTTAGTTTATTTTTGGTTTAAGTATTAGACACCTTTTTACTTGCATGCTGCCTCCCGCTGTTCCCGACATCTACAAAGCAAATAGCTGCCGGCTGCCACCTACTGATATGGAAGAGTATTACACGGCTACTCTGCCGAGCTCTAGACAGCACAGAAACTCAACAACAACACATCAACACTGCTTTGCAAAAAATATTTTTAACCCAAATAGGTGAAATTAGTTCATCTCCCACGGTACACCAGACAGTATCTCACGTTACATTAGTGTGCCGCGGCACAATGGTTGAAAAACACCACATTATATGATACTTACGCAACTTCATATTGTAAGAAAGAAACCTATTGATTTTGAACGCTTGCTAATCGATTCAATTTTATTCATATTCTTGGGGTGAGGATTTGACTCAGAATCCATTGAAAAGTAATCTCAATTCAAACACATTTTTACAATTAACAGTATGTTTTAAAAAAAAATCTAAATAAAACATTTTCAAGTTACAAAAGCCCTTCCTGGCTGACGATGACCTATGAGGCACGTGCATGTGTCAACCATCCACCCATTTTCTTCCTAATCTATTCAGTGGTCCCCAACCACCAGAAGAATTGTTATTATTTATTTATTTATTTTTTATATATATGTATTTTTTTTAATTAAATCAACATAAAAAATAGAAGATACACTTACTAATTAGTGCACCAACCCAAAAAAAACTCCCTTTTTATGACAAAAAAAAAGTTAAAAAAAGTTAATAAAAAAAATAAATAAATAATAATAATAATTAGAAAAAAAAAGTCGGCTAAACATGTCCAAATGGCATATTCTGCTACTGGATTCAACCTGTGTTTATTGTTTCAGATATTGACAGTCAACATTTCATATTTTTCTTTTTTTTTAATTTTGAATGGATTAAGGGTATAAATAAATAAGAATTGTGTTTTGGTTTTTTTCCCCCTCGTATACTATCTGAAGTAAAGCCGGATAAACATTTCCAAAAGGCAGATTTTGTTACTGGACACAAACAGTTTTTATTGTTTCAGATATTGACAGTCAACATTTCAGATTTTTTTTAAAAATTTTTAATTGATGCAGAGTTTAAATAAATAATGTGATTTTTTTCTCTGCCAAAACTTGTCCAGGGTGTACCCTGCCTTCCGCCCGATTGTAGCTGAGATAGGCGCCAGCGCCCCCCGCGACCCCGGAAGAGAATAAGCGGTAGAAAAATGGATGGATGGAACTATCAGACCTAAAGTCAGATGCAAAAGTCCAAATGGCAGATTCTGCTACTGGACACAACCTGTGTTTATTGTTTCAGATATTGACAGTCAACATGTTAGATAGTTGTTGTTTTTTTACATTTTGAATGGATTCAGAGTTAAAATAATATTGATTTTTTTTTCTTACACTTTCTGATGTAAATTCAGATAAAAAAGTCCAAATGGTAAATTTTGCTAGTGGACACAACCTGTGTTTATTGTTTCAGATATTGACCATCAACATGTAAGATTTATTTTTATTTTTTTTCAAATCTTGAATGGATTCAGAGCTGAAATAAATAAGAACTGTATTCCCCACCCCCCACCTTATCTTAAGTTTTTTTTTTTCTTCTAATTTTCTTTCTTTCGGCCTTAGGACAAGTTTGCTTACTGCAGGTGTCGCATTGCCCTTCTGTTAAGACTGGGCTTTCAACCGGAAGTGAAAGTGCCGTTCTGTCTTCTAGCCGTCCATAGCGTTACTACTCGTATGGATTCATCATCCATCACTCCAAGCAACATTTGTAAGTTTTAATAAATAACTAAAACAATTCTTACCTACTAAAACGTAATGTAATGAAGCTAGCGTGTTAGCATGAACTAGAATGCTAACATGTTTATGAGTGTCTGCATTAGTATTATAAACTTAAAATGGAATTATTTTTGTATTGTTTCAGTTTCGTAAATTAACCAAAACGTCACAGTGGAGTTATTAAGTCTGTTTAGCGGATTGGAGAGCTAGCCGGGAGTGGACATCTGCTGTTATTGAGTTTGTTTAGCGGATTGGAGAGCTAGCCGGGAGTGGACCTTTGCTATTATTGAGTCTTTTTAGCGGATTGGAGAGCTGGCCGGGAGTGGACCACTCCTCTTATTGAGGCTGTGTAGTGGATTGGAGAGCTAGCTTGCACAGCAAGTGAGTCCATCACGATGACTTCTGTTTTGTTTGATCAGCCGTTTTACTGCCGTGTTACAGACACTGTTCGGAAACAATTAAGGAATGTAAAAAAAAAAAATTAACAGAATATTTCTATGTAGATAGCTAATTTCACAACGTATATACCTGCGGCTTATAGTCCGGTGCGGCTAATATATGGAAAGTATTTTGGTTCTCAAACTTCGTGTGTACGGCTTATATATCGGTGTACTCTATAGTCCGGACAATACGGTATATCTCAGACGGCTACAATCTATATAGTGATGTATACTGTACAAGTCTAGGTCATTTCGCACATCCCTATAACAAATTAATATTATATAAGATATAAATTGGGGGTCCCAGCTCTATCAGTCTGGCCCGGAAGATGGTGAAGACGCCTAGTGATCCTTTTTCCAGACAATGATGATCAAAGTCCATTTCTTGCTGATAGTTGTGCACGTGGCCCTTCACCTTTTCATGAATCAATGTCCTCCATCTGTGTGTCGAACCTGCACTGACCCGCTATGAATAATGGATCCGGGTCAACGTGTGGACCTGACCACAAAAGCTACCTGGAAGTTGCGCCAGGACGTGAAGTTACAGGAAGTGTCTAAAACCTCCGGATCGAAGACTCCGTTCCGACCCTTAACTTATGACCCCGCCTGAGTGCTGCGCTCACAGGGATGCAGAGAAAATCATCATCAGTTGACTGAGTTCAGAGTCTAGAACAGGGGTCACCAACGCGGTGCCCGCGGTCACCAGGTAGCCCGTAAGGACCCGATGAGTAGCCTGCTGGCCTGTTCTAAAAATAGCTGAAATAGCAGCACTTACCTGTGAGCTGCCTCTATTTTTTAAATTGTATTTATAGCAAGCCGGTCTCGCTTTGCTTGACATTTTTAATTCTAAGAGAGACAAAATTCAAATAGCATTTGAAAATCCAAGAAAATATTTTAAAGACTTGGTCTTCACTTGCTTGAATAAATTCATTTATTTTTTTACTTTGCTTCTTATAACTTTCAGAAAGACAATTTTAGAGAAACAATACAACCTTAAAAATGATTTTAGGATTTTTAAACAGATATATTTTTACCTTTGAAATTCCTTCCTCTTCTTTCCTGACAATTTAAATCAATGTTCAAGTATTTTTTTTATTGTAAAGAATAATAAATACATTTTAATTTAATTCTTCATTTTAGCTAGTGTTTTTTCGACGAAGAATATTTGTGAAATATTTCTTCAAACTCATGATTAAAATTCAAATAAATTATTCTGGCAAATCTAGAAAATCTGTAGAATCAAATTTAAATCTTATTTCAAAGTATTTTGAATTTCTTTTAAAATTTTTGTTCGGGAAAATCTACAAGAAATAATGATTTGTCTTTGTTAGAAATATAACTTGGTCCAATTTGTTGTATATTCTAACAAAGTGCAGATTGGATTTTAAAACATGTCATCAAAATTCTAAAATTAATCTTAATCAGGAAAAATTACTAATGAGGTTCCATAAATAATTTTTTCATTTTTTCAAAAAGATTCGAATTAGCTAGTTTTTCTCTTCATTTTTTTCAGTTGAATTTTGAATTTTTAAAGAGTCGAAATTGAAGATAAGCTATGTTTCAAAATTAAATTAAAATTTTTTTTCCTGTCTTCTCCTCTTTTAAACCGTTCAATTAAGTGTTTTTTTCATCATTTATTCTCTACAAAAAACCTTCCGTAAAAGGAAGAAAAATGTATGACGGAATGACAGAGAGAAATACCCATTTTTTTATATATATATAGATTTATGTATTAAAGGTAAATTGAGAAAATTGGCTATTTCTGGAAATGTATTTATTTAAGTGTGTATCTAACTGGTAGCCCTTCGCATTAATCAGTAACCAAGAAGTAGCTCTTGGTTTCAAAAAGGTTGGTGACCCCTGGTCTAGAGAGTTCAACTTAAAAAGAAAAGACAAGAACACTTGCTTTTTATATGCATTCTAAATCGTAAATAAACGTCAGCAAAAGTCAGCTGCATCGCCTCTGAGTTGGTGAAAGTTAATTCTAGATTATAAATCATAAATCTCACCTGGATAGTAGAAGGTTGTGGACATAAACCCACAAGTTGGTCAACTTTGACATCCAACTTTGACATACAACTTAGACCCAGGGACGGCGAGAAAGACAGAAAAAAACACTTGTTTGCGTTTTTTGTTTTTTTTTAACCCTGTGTAAAGATTACTAGCAATTCTTTATCTAGACGGGAAGATATAAACATCCTAGTGAGAGCAGATATTTTACAGTAAGTGATAATTTTATTATGTTTGTATATCTACATATTGTGACAAACCACTTTAAATGACATGGCGGGCCACTTAAAATTATGTGTCAGGCCTCATGAATTCATGTGGTGTGTTAAATTAAACGAGGTGATGGGCCACGTTAAATTATGTTGCAGACCACGTACACTGACAAGGCGGGCCATGTTAACTGTTGTGACGGACCATTTAAAATGACATTGCGGGCCACATTATATATTGTGGCAGGCCATAATGTGGCAGACCACATAAAATGACATGGCGGGCCACGTAAAATAATTTGTCAGAACAATGATATGACAGGCAATTTTAATAAAGTGGTGGGCCAAATTAAAAGATGTGTTGTGTCAAATTAAATGATGTTATAGGGCCACCTTAAATGATGTTGCGGACCACGTACAATGACAAAGCGGGCCATGTTAACTGTTGTGACGGACCATTTAAAATGACATTGCGGGCCACGTTATATCATTGTGGCAGGCCATAATGTGGCAGACCACATAAAATGACATGGCGGGGCACATAAAATAATTTCTCAGAACAATGATATGACAGGCAATTTTAATAAAGTGGTGGGCCAAATTAAAAGATGTGTTGTGTCAAATTCCATCCATCCATTTTCTACCGCTTATTCCCTTTCGGGGTCGCGGGGGGCGCTGGCGCCTATCTCAGCTACAATCGGGCGGAAGGCGGGGTACACTCTGGACAAGTCGCCACCTCATCGCAGATGTTGTGTTAAATTAAATTATGTTATAGGACCACCTTAAATGATGTGGCATACCTTGTAAAATGACATAGTGGGCCATTTTAATATTTTCACAGGCCACATTAAATGATTCGGTGGCAACCTTATATGATGTGACAGACCATGTAAAATAACATTGGGTCACATGAAATGACAAAATGTCACTAAATAATGTGATAGAACACCTTGAATGACAAGGCAGTCCACTTGAAATAACGTGGCGGGCCACTTTAAATGGTGCGGTGTGTCAAATTAAATGATGTAACGGGCCAGATTAAATAATGTGGTAAACCACGTTAAACAATGTTATGGATTACATTAAATGATGTGGCAGACCTTGTTAAATGACGTAGTTGTGACGCTTTGCTGGCATTGTGGTGAAGCGGGTGCGTTCTCTCGTTGATGCAGTCGGATAAGACACAGCATGAAGGTAAGAAATGATGATTTATACTAAAGAACAAACTAAGAACAAAAACACTTGCACAAGGCACTACAGACAAAACAAACAGAACTAGCATGGGTGCTAGAAAGAACAAAAGGTGCTAGCATGTGAGCTAGGGAAACAAACAGAGGAACAGCGTGTAAGCTAACGAATACAAAAATACTTTTACCACAATCGGGGATAGCGAGGTCACCTGTTGCATCGGACAGCAAATTAGACTGCGAGAGTGAGTAACGGAAAAGGCAGGTTTATATAAGGACAGAAATTAGGAGGCAGGTGCGCGTGAAAAACAAGATGCAGGTGACACTAATACGTGACTATAGCAACGGAAACAAACAGGAAGTGCCACCAGGAACTAAGGGAGACGAATACTAAACAGGATGTGAAAAGACGGAACAAAAACTGAATATGACATGATCCAAGTAGGAAATCATGACAGTAGTGGGGCATTTTTAAATATTGTGACGGGCCATTTTAAATGGCATGGTATCCCATATTATATAACGTGGCAGACCACATGAAATGATGTGGCGGGCCACGCTAAATAATATGACAGAACACGTTAAATGAAATGGTAGTCCACTCGAAATAATGTGGCAGGTCACTTTAAATGGTGTAATGTGTCAAATTAAATGATGTAGAGGGCCAAATTAAAATGATAAATAAATGATAAATAAATGGGTTGTACTTGTATAGCGCTTTTCTACCTTCAAGGTACTCAAAGCGCTTTGACACTACTTCCACATTCACCCATTCACACACTGATGGAGGGAGCTGCCATGCAAGGCGCTAACCAGCACCCATCAGGAGCAAGGGTGAAGTGTCTTGCTCAAGGACACAACGGACGTGACAAGGTTGGTACTAGGTGGGGATTGAACCAGGTACCCTCGGGTTGCGCCCGGCCACTATTCCACTGCGCCACGCATGATGTGGTAAGCCACGATAAAAAATGTTATGGACCACATTAAATGACACGGCTATTTTAAATATTGTGACGGTCCACGTTAAATGGCATGGTGGGCCAAATCTATCCGGCGGGGCTTGAGTTTGATGCCCGTGAGCAATGGTAGTCCCCTGCAGGGGTTCAAGGCTTGGCCAATATGACAACTTGGAGGCAAAACGGGAAAAAAAAAGTACAAATTGCAGGCATTTTTCTCCTCACCAGGTGTTGTGTTCTTAGAAAAAGAAAGTTGTTTTTTTATGTAGAAGGGTGGCCTGCAGACGAGTGCGGGGAATCAATGGCGCGGCGGGCCACTCAGCAGTAAACACCCGCTGTTCTGGGAGGTAATGAAGGGTAATTAAAGGGCTGGCGGTTAACGAGCGTCCGTCCACCAGTGGGGCCGATGTTGATGGATCTGCTGCATTTACAGCCTGCCACTCACGGCAGATGAAGCGCTTTTCCGGAGTAGGCGGCACAAGTCCATTAGGCCGGACTCAAATCGGATCTGAGCTGGGTTATCCAAGCCTTTTTCCTGAGGCTCCTTATCTGTCCCTGGGTGCTCATGCATTGGCTCCATGTCCTCGCCGGTGTCGCCGATGTGCAGATGACAGATGATATCATTGGCAGTAATGCGGCGCTAATGCACTCCTTCTGGACTCGGGCAACTTTCACACTAATGCGTCTGAGAGCCGCAAACAACAAGCCCAGCGGTAATTAAGACGCCACCGTGGAAGGTTCTCGCTTTTGTCCTCGCCATGAAATGGTCGGCCATGTTGTGCTTCACGCGCTGCTGTGTTATTGTAGGCCGCTTGGCAGAGAGCTCCATTAAAAGATGGCGGGAGCACGCTTTCATTTGTACAAGAGCCATTTGGGAAGAACATTTTGCTTTTTCCTTCTCTGCAGAGCCCTCGCCTCAAACCCCCATTAAGATCTTCCAGAGTCCTATTGAGTCCTCCGAGCGCGCAGTTTGACAAACACAGGAGCGATAGGAGCAGGCCACCTTTTGGGATCCGAGTGTCACGTATACCGTGGAAGCTCTAATAAAAACAATAATAATAATAACCATAATTTGCATTTTTGGTAGGGATTGCGCGTGAATGACATATGGGCGCACGGCGTCCAACTGCCGATACGCGTGAGTGGAAGTGAAATGCTTGAATGTCCAGGGTGAGTAGAGTGTGTGGATGTTGGAAGGGTTCAAATCGGATGAGAAATGTGGGATATGGAGAGGTTTGTATATTGCCCATTCATTTTCAATGGGGGCATATTCCTGGTAATTAGAACATTTTCAGAACCGGGAAACATGCTGGCTTAAATGTCCAAGATGTGTTAAGTGTGTGGATGTTGGAAGGGTTCAAATCGGATGAGAAATGTGGGATATGGAGAGGTTTGTATATTGCCCATTTGTTTTCAATGGGGGCACATTCCTGGTAAATTCGGGTAATCAGGAAATTTTCGGAACCGGGAAACATGCTGGCTTGAATGTCCAAGATGAGTTAAGTGTGTGGATGTTGGAAGGGTTCAAATCGGATCAGAAATGTGGGATACGGAGAGGTTTGTATATTGCCCATTCATTTTCAATGGGGGCATATTCCTGGTAATTTCGGGTAATCAGGAAATTTTCGGAACCGGGAAACATGTTGGCTTAAATGTCCAAGATGAGTTAAGTGTGTGGATGTTGGAAGGGTTCAAATCGGATCGGAAATGTGGGATACGGAGAGGTTTGCATATTGCCCATTCATTTTCAACGGGGGCATATTCCTGGTAATTTCGGGTAATCAGGAAATTTTCGGAACCGGGAAACATGCTGGCTTAAATGTCCAAGGTGAGTTAAGTGTGTGGATGTTGGAAGGGTTCAAATCGGATCAGAAATGTGGGATACGGAGAGGTTTGTATATTGCCCATTCAGTTTCAACGGGGGCATATTCCTGGTAATTTCGGGTAATCAGGAAATTTTCAGAACCGGGAAACATGTTGGCTTAAATGTCCAAGGTGAGTTAAGTGTGTGGATGTTGGAAGGGTTCAAATCGGATGAGAAATGTGGGATACGGAGAGGTTTGTATATTGCCCATTCATTTTCAATGGGGGCATATTCCTGGTAATTTCGGGTAATCAGGAAATTTTCGGAACCGGGAAACATGCTGGCTTAAATGTCCAAGGTGAGTTAAGTGTGTGGATGTTGGAAGGGTTCAAATTGTATCAGAAATGTGGGATACGGAGAGGTTTGTATATTGCCCATTCATTTTCAACGGGGGCATATTCCTGGTAATTTCAGGTAATCAGGAAATTTTCGGAACCGGGAAATATGCTGGCTTAAATGTCCAAGGTGAGTTAAGTGTGTGGATGTTGGAAGGGTTCAAATCGTATCAGAAATGTGGGATACGGAGAGGTTTGTATATCGCCCATTCATTTTCAATGGGGGCACATTCCTGGTAATTTCGGGAAATCAGGAAATTTTCGGAACCGGGAAACATGCTGGCTTAAATGTCTAAGGTGAGTTAAGTGTGTGGATGTTGGAAGGGTTCAAATCGGATCAGAAATGTGGGATAGGGAGAGGTTTGTATATTGCCCATTCATTTTCAATGGGGTCATATTCCTGGTAATTTCAGGTAATCAGGAAATGTTCGGAACCGGGAAACATGCTGGCTTAAATCTCCAAGATGAGTTAAGTGTGTGGATGTTGGAAGGGTTCAAATCGGATCAGAAATGTGGGATACGGAGAGGTTTGTAAATTGCCCATTCATTTTCAATGGGGGCATATTCCTGGTAATTTCGGGTAATCAGGAAATTTTCAGAACCGGGAAACATGCTGGCTTAAATGTCCAAGGTTAGTTAAGAGTGTGGATGTTGGAAGGGTTCAAATCGGATCAGAAATGTGGGATAGGGAGAGGTTTGTATATTGCCCATTCAGTTTCAACGGGGGCATATTCCTGGTAATTTCGGGTAATCAGGAAATTTTCGGAACCGGGAAACATGCTGGCTTAAATGTCCAAGGTGAGTTAAGTGTGTGGATGTTGGAAGGGTTCAAATCGGATGAGAAATGTGGGATATGGAGAGGTTTGTATATTGCCCATTCATTTTCAACGGGGGGATATTCCTGGTAATTTCGGGTAATCAGGAAATTTTCAGAACCGGGAAACATGCTGGCTTAAATGTCCAAGGTGAGTTAAGTGTGTGGATGTTGGAAGGGTTCAACTCGTATCAGAAATGTGGGATACGGAGAGGTTTGTATATCGCCCATTCATTTTCAACGGGGGCATATTCCTGGTAATTTCGGGTAATCAGGAAATTTTCGGAACCGGGAAACATGCTGGCTTAAATGTCCAAGGTGAGTTAAGTGTGTGGATGTTGGAAGGGTTCAAATCGGATGAGAAATGTGGGATACGGAGAGGTTTGTATATTGCCCATTCATTTTCAATGGAGGCATATTCCTGGTAATTTCGGGTAATCAGGAAATTTTCGGAACCGGGAAACATGCTGGCTTAAATCTCCAAGATGAGTTAAGTGTGTGGATGTTGGAAGGGTTCAAATCGGATCAGAAATGTGGGATACGGAGAGGTTTGTATATTGCCCATTCATTTTCAACGGGGGCATATTCCTGGTAATTTCGGGTAATCAGGAAATTTTCGGAACCGGGAAACATGCTGGCTTAAATGTCCAAGATGAGTTAAGTGTGTGGATGTTGGAAGGGTTCAAATCGGATCAGAAATGTGGGATACGGAGAGGTTTGTATATTGCCCATTCATTTTCAACGGGGGCATATTCCTGGTAATTTCGGGTAATCAGGAAATTTTCGGAACCGGGAAACATGCTGGCTTAAATGTCCAAGATGAGTTAAGTGTGTGGATGTTGGAAGGGTTCAAATCGGATCAGAAATGTGGGATACGGAGAGGTTTGTATATTGCCCATTTAGTTTCAACGGGGGCATATTCCTGGTAATTTCGGGTAATCAGGAAATTTTCGGAACCTGGAAACATGCTGGCTTAAATGTCCAAGGTGAGTTAAGTGTGTGGATGTTGGAAGGGTTCAAATCGGATGAGAAATGTGGGATATGGAGAGGTTTGTATATTGCCCATTCATTTTCAATGGGGGCATATTCCTGGTAATTTCGGGTAATCAGGAAATTTTCGGAACCGGGAAACATGCTGGCTTAAATGTCCAAGATGAGTTAAGTGTGTGGATGTTGGAAGGGTTCAAATCGGATCAGAAATGTGGGATACGGAGAGGTTTGTATATTGCCCATTCATTTTCAATGGGGGCATATTCCTGGTAATTTCGGGTAATCAGGAAATTTTCGGAACCGGGAAACATGCTGGCTTAAATGTCCAAGATGAGTTAAGTGTGTGGATGTTGGAAGGGTTCAAATCGGATGAGAAATGTGGGATATGGAGAGGTTTGTATATTGCCCATTCATTTTCAACGGGGGCATATTCCTGGTAATTTCGGGTAATCAGGAAATTTTCGGAACCGGGAAACATGCTGGCTTAAATGTCGAAGGTGAGTTAAGTGTGTGGATGTTGGAAGGGTTCAAATCGGATGAGAAATGTGGGATACGGAGAGGTTTGTATTTTGCACATTCATTTTCAACGGGGGCATATTCCTGGTAATTTCGGGTAATCAGGAAATTTTCGGAACCGGGAAACATGCTGGCTTAAATGTCTAAGGTGAGTTAAGTGTGTGGATGTTGGAAGGGTTCAAATCGGATCAGAAATGTGGGATACGGAGAGGTTTGTATATTGCCCATTCATTTTCAACGGGGGCATATTCCTGGTAATTTCGGGTAATCAGGAAATTTTCAGAACCGGGAAACATGCTGGCTTAAATGTCCAAGATGAGTTAAGTGTGTGGATGTTGGAAGGGTTCAAATCGGATCAGAAATGTGGGATACGGAGAGGTTTGTATATTGCCCATTCATTTTCAATGGGGGCATATTCCTGGTAATTTTGGGTAATCAGGAAATTTTCGGAACCGGGAAACATGCTGGCTTAAATGTCCAAGGTGAGTTAAGTGTGTGGATGTTGGAAGGGTTCAAATCGGATCACATATGTGAGATATGCAGTCGATTGTACATATCCCATTCATTGTCAAATTGTAGAAATTACAGGAAATTCCGGGAAAACCGGGAATTTTGGGTAAGGGAAAATAATATTGTGGATGGATGGTTGAAAGGTTGGAATCGGGTTTAAAAATGGCGAACAATTTTGAGAATTTAGGGCATTGTAGAACTATGAATACGTTTATTCATTTGAATAGGAATTTTCTGGAAACTTGGGAATGTCAAAAAAAACGAAAATATTTATAGCATCAATTGTCTTAGATGATACTACTCGGCTGGCGTTGGAATTTTTGGAATCGGTTGAAACATGTTGACGTAGTAACAGTTTAAATTAAGAATTGGTGTTTCGAAAATCCTGGAATTTCAGGAAAACCGGGAATTTGTACGGAGAAAAAAATTGGAAAGTTTGTTGTCCAAATTAAGAGGAAAATTTTGAAGGCAGAATGGTCAAAAACGGTTCAAAAATGTCGACTGTGAAAACTATCCAGGAAGAGGTGGAAATAAGGCTTTGGAAAACCTGAGAATTCCTGTAATTTTCAAATTTTATATGGAAAATGGTGGTTTCATTGTCTAAGGTGAGTGGTGTGTGTGGATGGTGGAACGGTTTGAATCGGTTGAGAAATGTGGGATATGCAGTCGATTGTACATACCCCATTCATTGTCAAATGGTAGAAAATTATTGGAAATTCCGGGAAAACCGGGAAATTTGGGTAAGGGAAAATAATATTGTGTATGGATGGTTGAAAGATCGGAATCGGGTTTAAAAATGGCGAACAATTTTGAGAATTTAGGGCATTGTAGAACTATGAATATGTTTATTCATTTGAATAGGAATTTTCTGGAAATTTGGGAATGTCGGGAAAACCGGAAATTTTTTGAAAATATTTATAGCATCAATTGTCTTAGATGATGCGACTGGGCTGGCATTGGCATTTTTGGAATCGGTTGAAAAATGTTGACCTAGTAAGAGTTTGAGAATTGGTGTTTCAAAAATCCTGGAATTTCAGGAAAACCGGGAATTTGTACGGAGAAAAAAATTGGAAAGTTTGATGTCCAAAATAAGAGGAAAATTTTGAAAGCAGAATGGTCAAAAACAGTTGACAAATGTGGACTGTGAAAACTTTTCAGGAAGAGGTGAAAATAGGGCTTTGGAAAACCTGGGAATTCCTGTATTTTTTTTAAATTTTATATGGTAAATGGTGGTTCGATTGTCCAAGGTGAGTGGAGTGTGTGGATTGTGGAACGGTTTGAATCGGTTGAGAAGTGTGGGATATGCAGTCGATTGTATTCACTGTCAAATGGGAGAAAATTACAGGAAAAAGGAAAAACATGTTTTGCACTCAATATACCAAAAGAGTATTGTGGATGGATGGCAGAAAGGTCGGAATCAGGTTTAAAAATGGCGAACGATTTTGGGAATTGTAGAACTATGATTACGTCCATTCATTTGAATGGGAATTTCCTGGAAATTTGGAATGTTGGGGAAAACCGGGAATTTTTTAAAATATTGGTACGACCACCAATGTCTTAGATGATATGACTGGGTTGGTGTTGACATTTTTGGAATCGGTTGAAAAATGTGGACGTAGTAACAGTTGGAATTGAGAATGGGTATTTTGGAATTCATGGAATTTTAGGAACACCAGGGATTTGTACAGAGAAAAAAATAGGAACATTTGTTGTCCAGATTAAGAGGAAGGTTTTGAAAGCAGAATGGTCAAAAACAGTTGAAAAATTTGGACTATGAAAACTTTCCAGGAAAAGGTGAAAGTAGGGTTTTGGAAAACCTAGGAATTCCGGTTTTTTGTTTGTTTTGTTTTTTGGAAAATGGTAGATTGATTGTCCAAAGTGAGTGGAGTATGTGAATGGTGGAACAGTTTGAATCAAATGAAAAATGTGGGCTATGCAGTCGATTGTATAATTACCATTTATTGTCAAATGGGAGAAAATTACTGGGAAAAGGGAAAACATGGTTTGCGTTCAATATACCGAAATAAAATTCTAGTGGATGGTTGAAGGGTCAAAATCGGATTTAAAAATGGCACACAATTTTGAGAATTTAGGGCATTGTAGAACTATGAATATGTTTATTCATTTGAATAGGAATTTCCTGGAAATTTGGGAATGTCGAGAAAACTGGAAATTAAAAAAAAATATTTATAGCATCAATTGTCTTAGATGATACGACTGGGCTGCCGTTGGAATTTTTGAAATCGGTTGAAAAATGTCGACGTAGTAACAGTTTGAATTGAGAATTGGTGTTTCGAAAATCTGGAATTTCAGGAAAACCGGGAATTTGTACAGAAAAAAAAATGGAAAGTTTGTTGTCCAAATTAAGAGGAAAATTTTGATAGCAGTATGGTCAAAAACAGTTGACAAATGTGGACTGTGAACACTTTACAGGAAGAGGTGAAAATAGGGCTTTGGAAAACCTGGGAATTCCTGTAATTTTTTAATTTTATATGGAAAATGGTGGTTTGATTGTCCAACGTGAGTGGAGTGTGTGGATGGTGGAACGGTTTGAAGCGGTTGAGAAATGTGGGATATGCAGTCGATTGTATTCACTGTCAAACGGGAGAAAATTACAGGAAAAAGGAAAAACATGTTTTGCATTCAATATACCAAAAGTGTATTGTGGATGGATGGTAGAAAGGTCGGAATTGGGTTTAAAAATGGC
This sequence comes from Nerophis ophidion, assembly GCF_033978795.1. Taxonomy (NCBI): domain Eukaryota; kingdom Metazoa; phylum Chordata; class Actinopteri; order Syngnathiformes; family Syngnathidae; genus Nerophis; species Nerophis ophidion. The sequence goes on along the minus strand of NC_084631.1, from coordinate 25,173,880 downwards.
GAACAATTTTGGGAATTGTAGAACTATGATTATGTCCATTCATTTGAATGGGTATTTTCCTGGAAATTTGGAATTTGGGGGAAAACCGGGAATTTTTTAAATATTGGTACGACCACCATTGTCTTAGATCAGGGGTGCCCATTACGTCGATCGCGAGCTACCAGTCGACCGCGGGGGGTGTGTCAGTCGATCTCCAGCCAGGCTTTTAAAAAAAATAGACCTAAAGATTAGTGATCATCAATATTCACCAAGACGTCATTTAAATGACATTCACGGTACTGGAGGGTCTTGTGAGATGACGTTGGCTGCTGCAAGGTCATTATTATGAAAATATGACCGAGGGGAAGGCGAGAAACACTTTTTATTTCAACAGACTCTCGCGCCGTACCTTCCGTCAAAACTCTAAAGGCCGACTGCACATTTCCTATCTTCATAATAAAAGCCCTGCTTCATGCTGCCTGCGCTAACTAAATACAGAGTCTCGGAAAACTGGCGTGCACAAGCGATCCCTCAGAAAGCTGGCGTGCACATCACTTGTGCACGCCAGCTTTCCGAGACTCTTATTTTTTTAGCGCAGGCAGCATGAAGCAGGGCTTTTATTGTGAAGATCGAAAATGGGCAGTCGGCCTTTAGAGTTTTGACGGAAGGGACGGCGCGAAAGTCTGTTGAAATAAAAAGTGTTTCTCGCCTTCCTCTCTGTCATTTTTTCATAATAATGAACTGGCAGCAGCCAGCGTCATCTCACAAGACCCTCGGGTGCCGTGAATGTCAATCAAGCAAGCTACGGAATTTGCCGCCAATGTTTTTCTTGTAAAGCGTATGGAAGCTGGATGAATTAGATGCCAAAAACCAACCACTTTCATGAAAGGACAACTTTTTTTTCTCTTCCATTTGAAAATGTGGGCGTTATCATCATTACTGTCTGATTCCAATCAATGCAAGTCATCAGAATCAGGTAATACACCAACTTATATTCTTGTCTTCGTGAAAGAAAGACATCTATATGTGTTACACATGCTTGTATTATCATTAAACACATTTAACTTGTTTACAAAAATGTCTCTTTCATAAATAAATAAATATAAATGATATATATAAATGAGGTAGATCCCCTCGAGTTGGTCAATTGAAAAGTAGTTCGCCTGCAGAAAAAGTGTGGGCACCCCTGTATTAGATGATATGACTGGGTTGGTGTTGAAATTTTTGGATTGGGTTGAAAAATGTGGACATAGTAACAGTTGGAATTGAGAATGGGTATTTTGGAATTCATGGAATTTCAGGAACACCAGGAATATGTACAGAGAAAAAAATATGAACATTTGCTGTCCAGATTAAGAGGAAATTTTTGAAAGCAGAATGTGCAAAAACGGTTGAAAAATTTGGACTATGAAAACTTTCCAGGAAAATGTGAAAGTAGGGTTTTGGAAAACCTAGGAATTCCTGTTTTTTGGAAAATGGTAAATTGATTGTCCAAGGTGAGTGGAGTATGTGGATGGTGGACCAGTTTGAATCGAATGAAAAATGTGGGATATGCAGTCGATTGTATAATTACCATTCATTGTCAAATGGGAGAAAATTACTGGGAAAAGGGAAAACATGGTTTGCGTTCAATATTCCGAAATAAAATTGTAGATGGATGGTTGAAGGGTCAAAATCGGATTTAAAAATGCCGCACAATCTTGCGAATTTAGGGCATTGTAGAACTATGAACACGTCCATTCATTTGAATGGAAATTTCCTGGAAATTTGGGAACTTCAGGAAAACAGGGAATTTTAGAAAATATTGATACGATCCCCATTGTCTTAGATGATACGACTGGTTGGGGTTGGAATTTTTGGAATCGCTTGAAAAAGTAACAGTTGAAATTGAGAATGGGAATTTACCGGAATTTCAGAAACACTGGGGAATTTGTACGAAAAAAATAAGTAAAGTTTGTTGTGCAAATTAAGAGGAAGGTTTTGAAAGCAGATGTTGTGGGACAAGCGTATTCTGCGTCTCCCTCCGCTGTGGGTCCAACCTGAGGACCCGCGGCGGATTCCAGACACGCCCCCACACTCATCAAGCGGACCGCGCCCACTCTCCACCGCAGCTGGCCGCAGTACACACCTGTGACTGATGACGATGAGCTGCTTAAGAGACCAGTGGACCCAGGGATCCTCGCGGGAACTTAGTTCTCTACTGACGTTCAGTAAGCTGTAATCCTGCGTTATGCGATCCTGCTCTCCCTGTGATTCTCCCTCTCCATGTTCTCAGTGTGTTTCCTTGTGTCTCCTCCGCAGTGCCCCCCGTTGCCTGGAAAGAGAGCTGTGCATCTCTCTTCTCCCTCTGGACTTTGACTGCCTCCCTCTATCCTCGACACCCCCTTTGGACTCGGATCTCTTGACGCCCCTCTCAGCCCCACGGACCCCCGCTTGTATCCCGGATCACCTGCTTGTTCCCCTGGACGTTCCTTCGCTCTCGTCAACACGTTGGTAACACACACTTCAGTTAACACACATAGCCTCACACCACATACACTTGTAGTTCTGTAGTTCACATTCCATTCCCTTAGTTCGTTTTCTATTGTTTGATTATTATAGATATGTAGTTTATATATATATATATATATATATATATATATATATATATATATATTAAATCTCTGTACACTACAGCCCTCTGGTGTTAGTCTGCCGTCATCTCCCATCAGTTAACCATAACAGCAGAATGGTCAAAAACGGTTGAAAAATGTGGACTGTGAAAACTTTCCAGGAAATGGTGACAAATCGGGCTCTGGAAAACCGAGAATTCCTGTAAGAAAAAATTTTGTATTTGGAAAATGCTGGTTTGATTGTCCAAGGTGAGCGGAGTGTGTGGATGGGGGAATTTTGAATTGGCTGAGAAATGTCGTAGTTTTGCATTGTTGAAAATTTGGAACGTTTTAACACTTGAACGGTTCCGATCAGGTGAAAACTGTGAGCTGTGGAGCGTGCCAGTTTTGCGGCGGAATGAATATACATTTTAAAAAGCATGTGGAAAGAAGTTATGACCGTTACAACTTTCCACCACAAAAGTAGTAAAAGTAGTTCCTCAGTGTTAGCATTTATAATAACAATAATCTAATACTTGTTATAATTCAAGTGACGACATGTAAATGGAGAACCGTTGGCGCTTTTTGGATGTTTTTTTAGACTTTATGGGCAGAATGTTGTATTTCATTTACCTGCATTGTTCACCACCTCTTACTTGCCATATTTTACAACTTAGAATCCATAGAGAAAGAAAAACATATGAATAATAAACTTAATTCCACTTTAAGTGCAGATATAGAAGCTGTTTCAGTGTATTGTGGGACGACACTCACACTCGATATCCAGCTGCAACGTGTCCTCACCGGGACCCGCTTGGTTCTCGGCCTGGCAGGTCAGGTTGTGCAGGTGGTCCTTGGACGAGACGTTGGTGAGGTAGAGGAGCACCTCTAAGGTGGAGTCCCAGATTCTCTCCTGTACGACATTTCCAAAAATGTCCACATAGAAGGGACAAAGTGTATAATAAATAGTCTACCTGGACAACGAAGCGTGACTGGAGGGCATCCGTTCGCCACCGCACTTGAGGGGTGGGACTTCCTGTCACACGACACTCAAAGGTCAGGTTGCCTCCTTCTTGGACCTTGTTGTTGGAGGGGAGAATGATCACCTCGGGCAGACCTGAGAACAATGCAGGAAACCACCGTAAAATTTCAGGGAAGGTGGTCACATTTCCTTCCAATTCATTATTTCTCCTGTTCTGCATCTCTCATTTTGTCCTGTCTTGTCTTAACTTTCCAAAAGCCTTCTTTTTGCACTTTTCTCCATAAGTCTAAACATGGGATTGATAAACTGGTCTCTCAATTCAATTCAATTGACGAGATCTTCTCGAGGAAAAGCACAGGTTCGGACTGAACCTGCCTGTCCTGACGGGACGTTTGCTGCCATAAGCATGAGGGACTCTTGGAAAGTGGCGGGTCATGTGCTTGTCAGTTCCATATCTATTTGGAAGAGTGGCAACAGGTCTTGTGCTAATTGTATTGATAAGAAGGGAAATTACTGCCAAAACTACAGAAACACAAGAAATGGATTTGCAAGTACATTTTTTTTCTTCAAATTAAAAACAATTGGCAAGAACAAAAACATAAATCAAGTTAAAAACAATTCACAAGCAGAAACAAATGTTCTTCAAGTTTTAAAAAACAATTACCATGTACAAAAAAAAAACTTCAAGTTGAAAACTAATTGCAAGTAGTAAAAATGTTTTCTTCCAGTCAAAAACATTTTGCAAGTACAAAAAAAAGTTAATACATTGAGCACTGTTTTTCCACTTCTTATTCCGCATGCGCGATTATTCGTTTGTCACCGGCAGCATCCGTAAATCACACGCTTCAACTGCAGGTGGTGCTGCTGAATCAATTTAAGGCAAAGAAGAAAAAAAGTAGAAGAGGAAGAAGAAGACCACAAAGAAAATGGCAAAAAATAAGGCAGCAAAGACGACAAATAATTATAAGAATATGACAAAGAAGAACAATAAGAACAAGAGAAGGAAAAGAAGAAAAGGGAGAAAAATAAAACCAAAAAAAAGAAGACAAAGGAGAAGGAGGAGAAGAAATAGAACAAGATGACAAAGAAAAAGAAGGAAAAGGAGATGAAGAAGAACAAGAAGAAGGTCAACAAGGAGGAGGACAAGAAGTAGAAGAAGAAGAAGAAAAAGACCACAAAGAAGAAGATGTACATGAAGAAGGAAAAGAAGAAGGAGAAAGAAGAAGAAAGAGAGCAGGAGAAGAAGTAGAACAAGAAGAAGACAGAAAAGAAGGAGACAAAATAGGAGAAGAGAAGGAGAAAAAAGAGGAGAAGAAGACTAAAAAGACGACGACAAAGAAGAAAAAAGAGAAGACAGAAGAAGAAAAAGAATGCAGAAGAAGAAGGAGAATAAGAAGGAGAAGAAAGAGAAGGAGAAGACAACACAAAAGAAGACAGAAGGAAAGGAAGAAAAATTTAAAGAAAGAAGCAGAAGAAGAAGACAGAAAAGACGACAATGAGGATGACGACAACGAAGAGGAAGACGATGAAGAAGAGAATGAATAAGACAAAGAAAAAAAGAAGAAGAAAGGGAAAAAGAAGAAGAAGAAGGAGAAGAAGAAGAAAGAGAAAAAGAAGAAGCAGGATAAGAAAGAGAAGGAGAAGAAGACGACGAAGAATAAGAAAGAGAAGAAGAAGGAAGAGAACAAAAATGAGGAAACGAAAGAGAAGGAGTAGAAGAAGAAATAGAAAGAGAAGAATAAGACAAAGAAGAAGAAGTAGAAGAAGAAGAAGACAAAGAAGAAAAAGACGAAGACGACGACATGGAATGTGACACATTCCATGTTTTTTTCCATGGACCAAGCATACAGGTTTGTGCATGTCGCTCTTCTTTTTCTTCTGCTGTTGTTTCCGTCATTCACGGACAAGCAAATGAAAAGGAGACACTGAGCATGTGCAGTCCATCCATCTGCCCAAACATTGAACAAGGAACAGAGGAACGAGTTTTCTATTCGATGTTTGAATTCCCGTCTTCGATTTTCAAAGTTACTGATAAATTCGGATAACGGATCATGGATAATGATCTGTTTTTGTTTTTTTTATTGTCAAACTAAAAAAACCACTTGTACACGAACCCTTAATGTCTGTCTTCTTCGTCTTTGTCGCCTTCTTCTTTTTTGTCTGCTTTATCTTCTCCTCTGTCTTATTCTTTTCTGTCTTCTTCTTCGTCTTTGTCGTCTTCATCCTCTCCTTTTTTGTCCTCTTCTTCTCTCCTTTTTCTTTTTCTTCTTCTTTGTCATTTTCTTCTTCTTCATCGTCTTCTTTTTTTCGTTTTCTCCTTTTTCTTCTTCGTCTTTTTTCGTCTTCTTTTTCTCATTCCTCTTCTTCTCCTTCTGTTACTTTTGGCTGACGGCACTGCATTAAATCAGTAGCTCCGTCTGCCTTAAACAGACTCAGCAGCACCACCTGCCGTTGTAGCGTGCGAATTACAGATGCTGCCGGTGAGAAACGAAGATTCGCGCGCGTGGAACAAAAATGAACTTGAAGAAAACGTTTTTTCTACTAACGAATCATTTGGGTGTTTGTGGAACATTTTTGTGTGTTTACGGAGTTTTAGCAGTAATTTTGCTCTATAGGTTGAGCAATGCTCTGGTCGATCGACAAACTCGCAAGACAAAGGCAACCGTTCAAGGACCCGCGAAGGCTGCCGGTCATGGTGGCTAGATTGAGGCCACACAGACTTTGGCAATCTCAGAATGAATTGCAAATTGGATAACATCTCGGAGAAGCTTCACGTACAGCAAGGCGAAATTATGATCCATTTGAGAGCCAGAATGGACAACGAATGGATACAAGACAATTGGAATGTGTTTTTGTCTGAACAAATAATTTTTAACTGCAATTCAACTCCCTCTGCGTTGGCAAGGCTGGGCAGTGAACACTTTAGTGAGACAAGTGCAGCTGAGGACGCTTTGAATCCCTCCCCCTTCTTCAAGAACACATGGGTTGTTGTCTCTCTTCACGGACACCAAGTGGAGCGACCTCCAGCCTTATGGACAAAACATACAGAGTAATAACATAATTAAACACCGCCCCCAGCCCCACCCCACGGGAAATTTTTAAATGAATCGCAGTTCGGACTTGGACTATTATAAAATCAATTAGTAAACAGCAATAATTGATTCATGCATTTGTAAATAAAGTAATGCAGACAGTTCTAAAATGTGTCATGACTGCAGTGAGCCACCTAACCTCCTTTATTATAGAGCACTTATGTTTTTATGATAGAGCACTTATGTTCCAGTTTTGCATACATTTAAATGAATTTAATATATGTGGGAATAAATTGTACTGTTTCTTATAAAAATGCACTGTTTTCTTTAAGTTACATGTAAGAAACACTTATTTAGTGAAACGAAAAGAAACGTAAAACTGCATCAATAAACAAATAAAATATGCATCAATAATCGATATTTAATCGAATCGTGAAAAGCCCAAAGATTCCCATCTCCAATATATATTCCTTGAATGTGCAGCATTAATTTATATGACCCACTGCAAACAACCTTCCCTAGTCATAGTGCAACCCCCCCTCAAAAAAACAAAACAACCAACACAAAATGTCAACAGACATGATCATTGAGCTGAAAAATGTCCATTTTAAATTACACCCATTGAAAACAAGGTAAAAGTCAAACTTTTCACATACTCTTAATTTCCAATTGCAATAATTATAATAATACAATATCTACACATGTATGGGCTATAGTTTTATATATATACATACACATACATACACACACATATATATATATATATATATATACATATATATATATATATATATATACATATGTATATACACGTAAATACATACATATACAAACCCTGTTTCCATATGAGTTGGGAAATTGTGTTAGATGTAAATATAAACAGAATACAATGATTTGCAAATCCTTTTCAACCCATATTCAATTAAATGAACTACAAAGACAAGATATTTGATGTTCAAACTCATAAACTTGTTTTTTTTGGGGCAAATAATCGTTAACTTAGAATTTCATGGCTGCAACACATGCCAAAGTAGTTGGGAAAGGGCATGTTCACCACTGTGTTACATCACCTTTTCTTTTAACAACACTCAATAAACGTTTGGGAACTGAGGAGACTTATTGCTGAAGCTTTGAAAGTGGAATTATTTCCCATTCTTGTTTCATGTAGAGCTTCAGTCGTTCAACATTCCGGGGTCTCCGCTGTTGTATTTTACGCTTCATTATGCGCCACATATTTTCGATGGGAGACAGGTCTGGAGTCCAGGCAGGCCAGGAAAGTACTCACACTCTTTTTTTTACGAAGCCACGCTGTTGTAACACGTGCTGAATGTGGCTTGGCATTGTCTTGCTGAAATAAGCAGGGGCGTCCATGAAAAAGACGGCGCATATGTTGTTCGAAAACCTATATGTACCTTTCAGCATTAATGGTGCCTTCACAGATGTGTAAGTTACCCGTGCCTTGGGCACTAATGCACCCCCATACCATCACAGATGCTGGCTTTTGAACTTTGCGTCGATAACAGTCTGGGTGGTACTCTGCCCTTTTGGTCCGGATGACACGATGTCGAATCTTTCCAAAAACAATTTGAAATGTGGACTCGTCAGACCACAGAACACTTTTCCACTTTGCATCACTCCATCTTAGATGATCTCGGGCCCAGAGAAGCCGGCGGCATTTCTGGATGTTGTTGATAAATGGCTTTCGCTTTGCATAGTAGAGCTTTAACATGCACTTACAGATGTAGCGAAGAACTGTATTTAGTGACAGTGGTTTTCTGAAGTGTTCCTCAGCCCATGTGGTGATATCCTTTAGAGACTGATGTCAGTTTTTGATACAGTGCCGTCTGAGGGATCGAAGGTCACGGTCATTCAATGTTGGTTTCCGGCCATGCCTCTTACGTGGAGTGATTTCTCCAGATTCTCTGAACCTTTTTATGATACTATGGACCGTAGATGTTGAAATCCCTTAATTTTTTGCAATTGCACTTTGAGAAACGCTGTTTTTAAACTGTTTGACTATTTGCTCACGCAGTTGTGGACAAAGGAGTGTACCTCGCCCCACGCTTTCTTGTGAAAGACTGAGCATTTTTTGGGAAGCTGTTTTTATACCCAATCATGGCACCCACCTGTCCCAAATTAGCCTGCACACCTGTGGGATGTTCCAAATAAGTGTTTGATGGGCATTCCTTAACTTTATCAGTATTTATTGCCACCTTTCCCAACTTCTTTGTCACGTGTTGCTGGCATCAAATTCTAAAGTTAATGATTATTTGCAAAAAAAAAAAAATGTTTATCAGTTTGAACATCAAATATGTTGTCTTTGGAGCATATTCAACTGAATATGGGTTAAAAATGATTTGCAAATCATTGTATTTCGTTTATATTTACATCTAACACAATTTCCCAACTCATATGGAAACGGGGTTTGTACATACATACATACATGTATATACATATATATATATATATATATATATATATATATATATATATATATATATATATATATATATATATAGATATATATATAGATATATAAATATATATAATATACATATATACTGTATATATATATGAGAAACCTGAATCTCTGGTGACCATGTGGTACTCACTGCAGTTGTCCGTGACCGACGAAACATCGAGCGCAACTTCCTGTCCGGCGGACAGGCAGGTCAACTTCTGGTTGTCCAGGTCGGCGCGACCGTTCCGCTGCCAGTGTTGCAGCCAGTGGAGGTCACACGAGCAAAGCAAAGGGTTGTCCTCCAAGACCCTGGCAATGGGCGCAAAGACATTTTTATTTTGTCAAATTCGACGCCTTAAGACACCATAATGGACGCCACTTTTCCTTTGCCTGAAAATAAAAGCTGATCAAATGTCACAGCTGCTTCATGAAAAGTGGGCCGTCAATCACGCTGCTATAGGTGCTCTCGCTCTTTGTCCCCCCCCGTTAAAAAGCTGGTGAGGTTCCACGCGCTCAAGTGCGGAGCGAATAAAAAGCTCTCTGACTGAGTTTAACCTTTATGTCAGTACTTTGTGTTTCTTTTTGACGTGCTTAAGGTGTGCGTGCATTTGAAATTATAGCCATTGTTGCTTTTGAACGAGTGGCAATGAGTCAGCCTGTAGGTTCGACATCAAAAATATATTCTTAGTGGAATAAGATTGATACATTCACAAAAATATGAACACAATTAGCATTATTATATTGTTGACTACTCCTGATGTCGAATCCATCTTGTTAAAAAAACGCCATCGGGAGGTTGCCTACAGCCACAGCTGTTAATGCTAATGCTAATTAAAGGCCGACTTATTTGCTTAAGTAAATGATATAAACATTAGGGCTGTGAATCTTTGGGTGCAGCATGATTCAATTCGATTGAGAATTAACTCTCAATTAAAAATCAACAATTTTTTTTTTTTATTAAATTTTTATTAACATCCAGCATCAGACATTCCTATACATTACATCATATTTACATACATCATATATATATTGTCTGCCCTAAATGTCAAAATATATCCATCCATCCATCATCTTCCGCTTATCCGAGGTCGGGTCGCGGGGGCAACAGCCTAAGCAGGGAAACCCAGACTTCCCTCTCCCCAGACACTTCGTCTAGCTCTTCCCGGGGGATCCCGAGGCGTTCCCAGGCCAGCCGGGAGACATAGTCTTCCCAATGTGTCCTGGGTCTTCCCCGTGGCCTCCTACCGGTTGGACGTGCCCTAAACACCTCCCTCGGGAGGCGTTCGGGTGGCATCCTGACCAGATGCCCAAACCACCTCATCTGGCTCCTCTCGATGTGGAGGAGCAGCGGCTTTACTTTGAGTTCCTCCCGGATGGCAGAGCTTCTCACCCTATCTCTAAGCAAGTAGGCGCCAAGGACAGGGGTGGGGATAATACACAACGTCGCTAAAAGCTAGTACCAAACAGAAAATAAAATCCAGATTTTTTTAATTTTCGATTACCATTTAGATTTATGGGTAAAAAGACAACATAGGGGTGGGAGTTGTTGACGTCATCATTTTATTTCAACAAAATCAACTAATAATAAAAAGGCTAAAGAAACATTATTTATATATTTGAAGACAAATATTTGCGTCTTCATTCATTTTTTTGGTATCAACTTTTTCTTCTAACATTAAAAGCCTGATCTACTAATATCCAAATAGCACCGTGTGCAAAAATATAAAATAGTGTATATTAGGGCTGCGAATCTTTGGGTGTCCCACGATTCGATTCAATATCGATTCTTGGGGTCACGATTCGATAATATATTGATTTTTTTCGATTCGATTCGATTCCCGATTTAAAAATGATATTTTTCCGATTCAAAACGATTCTGTATTCATTCAATACATAGGATTTCAGCAGGATCTACCCCAGTCTGCTGACATGCAAGCAGAGTAGTAGATTTAAAAAAACATTTTTTTTTATAATTGTAAAGGACAATGTTTTATCAACTGATTGCAATAATGTAAATTTGTTTTAACTATTTAGCGAACCAAAAATATGACTTATTTTATCTTTGTGAAAATATTGGACACAGTGTGTTGTCAAGCTTATGAGATGTGATACAAAAGTGTAAGCACTCTGACACTATTTCTATTTTTATTTTTATAAATGTCTAATGATAATGTCAATGAGGGATTTTTAATCACTGCTATGCTGAAATTATAACTAATTTTCATACTGTTGTTGATAATATTAATTTTTGTTTCACTACTTTTGGTTTGTTCTGTGTCGTGTTTGTGTCTCCTCTCAATTGCTCTGTTTATTGCAGTTCTGAGTGTTGCTGGGTCAGGTTTGGTTTTGGAATTGGATTGCATTGTTTTGGTATTGCTATGTAGTGGTTTGCTGGATTGATAAAAAAATATATATATATAATAATAATAATACATTTAAAAAAATAGATTTATCTAAAAATGAGAATCGATTCTGAATCGCACAACGTATTCGATTCGATTCGTATTCGAATCGATTGTTTCCCACACCCCTAGTGTATACTAATAGTGGGCGTGTTATCTACTAAGACTGTGTGTAAAATGTATAAAATTGCTGCAGATCGCCTTATTTAAATTAGGATTGTGCGTGTACTATGTGGCTTTCACCATGGAGACACTCATTGACTGCACATTCATGTTATCAACTTCGCACCTGTGGTGTTTTGTTACATTTTCAAACTGGCAATACTAGCATGTATCACTTTTTTGGGGATTTATTTTGAGCGTACAAGCTCTATCACCTTGACCGCTATACAGTCAGTGATCAGATCAACGTTTACGTCAATACAAAAAACCAGTGAGGAGACTCTGACCGGTGGTCTTGCTGGCAAATTTCACTCCAAAATACCGCCTGAAAGAACTTTAGATCAAACTAAATATTGTATTTAAAATACAGCTTGAAATAACTTTAGATAAAACAAAATAATTTATTTAAAATACATCCTGAAATAACTTTAGATAAAAGTAAATATATTAAAAATAAGTCCTGAAAGAACTTTAGATCACACTAAATATTATATTTAAAATACATCCCAAAAGAACTTTAGATAAAACAAAGCATATTTAAAATACATTCTGATAGAATGTTCGATACAACAAAATATTATATTTAAAATACATACTGAAAGAACTTTAAATAAAAGTAAATATTACATTTAAAATACATCATAAAAGAACTTTAGATAAAACAAAATATATTAAAAATATATTCTGAAAGAACGTTTGATAAAACAAAATACTCTATTTAGAATACATCCTGAAATAACTTTAAATGAAAGTAAATATTACATTTAAAATACATCCTTAAAGAACTTTACATAAGACTAAATATTATATTTTGAATTCATCCTGAAAGAACTTTAGATAAAACTAAATTGTATATTTAAAATACATCCTAAAATAACTTTAGATAAAACAACATATTGTATTTAAAATACATCCTGAAAGAACTTTACATGAAACAAAATATATTTAAAATACATCCTGAAATAACTTTAAATAAAAGTAAATATTATTTTGAAAATACATCTTAAAGAACTTTAAATACAATTAAATTTTATATTCAAAATACATCCTAAAAGAACTTTGGATAAAACATGTTTTTATTTAAAAAAAAAAACATCCTGAAAGAACTTTAGATAAAACTATATTTTATATTTAAAATACATCCCGAAAGAACCTGAGATAAAACTAAATAGTGTTTTTAAAATACAGCCTGAAAGAACTTTAGATAAAACTGTTGGCAAGTTTTGTGCAAATGAATGACATGCATTCAAATAAAACATAAAAATTGCATTTGTGTACAAATATTGAGGTCTTTTTTTAAGCAACATTTTATGATACAAGCGAGTATACACCTGTGATTAGTCATGATAATCCAAATTCCTAAATGTGATTAATCCGATTAAGGAAATTAATCATTCAACATCTTTAATCGGTATATATCATTTTTTACTTTAAACGCTTACATTTACAATCCCTCAATTATACGTTTTTGTAAATTTTTTGATCGATGACAGTTAAAAACAAACCCCCAAAAAAGTGTTATTCGTGTCAAAATTGCAAAAATGTTTTTGCAACATTATACCGGACAATTCCACAAACTTTATGGCTGGCTCACATCGTGGTCACGTACGACCGCCAGACACTTCTGGATGTGGACATATCGGGCCGTTTTGGACTGATAGACGCGTGCGTGCTAAACATGCTAACTAGCATGGGAATACGTCGGCGGCTACATCCAGCAGCCTGTGAAGCAGCGGAGTCTAGTAGCAGCGGGGGCCGTCCACGGAGCAGACGCCAGCGGTGGGATCGGAAACGCGGATGCCGAGCGGGGCTAAAAACAAAGCAGAAGGCTAATCCCCACAGAACACCACTTTCCTCCATCCCGAAGACGGATTTAGATGGAAAATGCGAGACTACTGGTCTGGGTAAGGAGTCAGTTAAATTAGAACAAGTTTTTTCTGCTTTGAGTGTTTCAGAGTTGGACATGTGTTTTACTGAGGTGGCTAACTATGATGCGTGCAGTTTATCAAAGCAACAAACAAACAATCGGAAAATCCCCGTTACTGAGGTGGCTAACCATGATGCGTGCAGTTTATCAAAGCAACAAACAAACAATCGGAAAATCCCCGTTACTGAGGTGGCTAACCATGATGTGTGCAGTTTATCAAAGCAACAAAAAAACAATCGGAAAATCCCCGTTACTGAGGTGGCTAACCATGATGCGTGCAGTTTATCAAAGCAACAAACAAACAATCGGAAAATTCCTGTCGTATCAATTCCTAGATATGGTCGTAACTATACTAAATGCACTGGGCATAATAAACACAACATTATTAATATTGCTACTATGGATAATTTGATCAAAAACTCCCTAAAACAGCCCACTACCTATAATATAGGTTTTTTAAACATAAGATCATTGTCTCCTAAAACGTTGTTAGTTAATGATATTATCAGAGACAACAATCTTAACGTCATCGGTCTCAGCGAAACCTGGCTTAAACCAAACGACTTTTTTGCGCTAAATGAGGCATGTCCTCCTAACTTTACACATGCGCATATTGCCCCTCCGCTCAAAAGGGGGGGGGGGGGGGTCGCACTAATATACAACGAAAACTTTAACCTTAGTCCTAACATAAATAATAAATATAAATCGTTTGAGGTGCTTACTATGAGGTCTGTCACAACACTGCCTCTACACCTGGCTGTTATCTACCGCCCCCCCAGGGCCCTATTCGGACTTTATCAATGAATTCTCAGAGTTCGTTGCTGATCTAGTGACACACGCCGATAATATAATCATAATGGGGGACTTTAATATCCATATGAATACCCCATCGGACCCACCGTGCGTAGCGCTCCAGACTGTAATTGATAGCTGTGGTCTCACACAAATAATAAATGAACCCACGCATCGCAACGGTAATACGATAGACCCAGTGCTTGTCAGGGGCATCACCGTTTCCAAAGTTACGATACTCCCGTATACTAAAGTATTGTCCGATCATTACCTTACAAAATTCGAGGTTCAGACGCATGTTCGTCAAACTAATAATAATAATAACTGCTATAGCAGCCGCAACATTAATACAGCCACAACGACAACTCTTGCTGACCTACTGCCCTCGGTAATGGCACCATTCCCAAAGTATGTGGGCTCTATTGATAACCTCACTAACAACTTTAACGACACCCTGCGCGAAACCATTGATAACATAGCACCGCTAAAGTTAAAAAAGGCTCCAAAAAAGCGCACCCCGTGGTTTACAGAAGAAACTAGAGCTCAGAAATTATTATGTAGAAAGCTGGAACGCAAATGGCGCACGACTAAACTTGAGGTGCACCATCAAGCATGGAGTGATGGTTTAATAACTTATAAACGCATGCTTACCTTAGCTAAAGCTAAATATTACTCAAATCTCATCCACCGTAATAAAAACGATCCTAAATTTTTGTTTAGTACGGTAGCATCGCTAACCCAACAAGGGACTCCTTCCAGTAGCTCAACCCACTCAGCTGATGACTTTATGCAATTCTTTAGTAAGAAAATTGAAGTCATTAGAAAGGAGATTAAAGACAATGCGTCCCAGCTACAACGGGGTTCTATTAACACTGACACGATTGTATATACGGCGGATACTGCCCTCCAAAATAGTTTCTCTCGTTTTGAGGAAATAACATTAGAGGAATTGTTACAACGTGTAAATGGAATAAAACAGACAACATGTTTACTTGACCCTCTTCCTGGGAAACTGATCAAGGAGCCCTGCACTCTTCAGCATCTACATGCTGCCGCTAGGTGACATCATACGCAAATACGGTATTAGCTTTCACTGTTATGCTGATGACACCCAACTCTACATGCCCCTAAAGCTGACCAACACGCCGGATTGTAGTCAGCTGGAGGCGTGTCTTAATGAAATTAAACAATGGATGTCCGCTAACTTTTTGCAACTCAACGCCAAAAAAACGGAAATGCTGATTATCGGTCCTGCTAGACACCGAACTCTATTTAATAATACAACTCTAACATTTGACAACCAAACAATTATACAAGGCGACACGGTAAAGAATCTGGGTATTATCTTCGACCCAACTCTCTCCTTTGAGGCACACATTAAAAGCGTTACTAAAACGGCCTTCTTTCATCTCCGTAACATCGCTAAAATTCGCTCCATTCTGTCCACTAAAGACGCTGAGATCATTATCCATGCGTTTGTTACGTCTCGCCTCGACTACTGTAACGTATTATTTTCGGGTCTCCCCATGTCTAGCATTAAAAGATTACAGTTGGTACAAAATGCGGCTGCTAGACTTTTGACAAGAACAAGAAAGTTTGATCACATTACGCCTGTACTGGCTCACCTGCACTGGCTTCCTGTGCACTTAAGATGTGACTTTAAGGTTTTACTACTTACGTATAAAATACTACACGGTCTAGCTCCATCTTATCTTGCCGATTGTATTGTACCATATGTCCCGGCAAGAAATCTGCGTTCAAAGGACTCCGGCTTATTAGTGATTCCCAAAGCCCAAAAAAAGTCTGCGGGCTATAGAGCATTTTCCGTTCGGGCTCCAGTACTCTGGAATACCCTCCCGGTAACAGTTCGCGATGCCACCTCAGTAAAAGCATTTAAGTCTCACCTTAAAACTCATTTGTATACTCTAGCCTTTAAATAGACTCCCTTTTTAGACCAGTTGATCTGCCGTTTCTTTTATTTTTCTTCTATGTCCCACTCTCCCGTGTGGAGGGGGTCCGGTCCGAACCGGTGGCCATGTACTGCTCGCCTGTGTATCGGCTGGGGACATCTCTGCGCTGCTGGTCCGCCTCCGCTTGGGATGGTTTCCTGCTGGCTCCGCTGTGAACGGGACTCTCGCTGCTGTGTCTTGGATCCTCTTTGGACTGGACTCTCGCGACTGTGTTGTATCCATTGTGGATTGAACTTTCACAGTATCATGTTAGACCCGCTCGACATCCATTGCTTTCCTCCTCTCTAAGGTTCTCATAGTCATCATTGTCACCGACGTCCCACTGGGTCATTATTGTCACCAATTTCCCACTGGGTGTGAGTTTTCCTTGCCCTTATGTGGGCCTACCGAGGATGTCGTGGTGGTCTGTGCAGCCCTTTGAGACACTAGTGATTTAGGGCTATATAAGTAAACATTGATTGATTGATTGACACCTGTTAGCTTTTTTATTCAGATTTGTATTGTTATTTTGATGTAATGTAATTTTTTACAGAAAACACACTTTGGACTCCGCCTGCCCTGGACGGACATCCAGTCTTGCTGTACAACAGAGGTGTCAAAATCAAATACAGAGTGGGACAAAATTTTAAACGGAACTAAGCTGCGGGCCAAGGTTGAACAAATTAACCTTTTAATAGGGACCCAAACAAGTTTTGCATTAAATATTGAACAAGCAAGGCTTATATAACTTTAGTGACATGCAAAATCCAGTTTCAAATAATAATAATAATAATAATTAAAAGAATATCAATGGCATATCAAATACAATTTAAATAAAAATGTTATGTCTTTTTTTCTATTTGCAATCTTCTGAGGTAAATATCACATTTTTTCCACAGGCTAATAATAAATTTTAAAATAAAATAACAATAATGAATGAACCAAACATTCGAGCCTTGAAGTAGCAAGAGAAAATGCGTGAATAAAACGTTAATTATTGGTCAGTTTGCTGGAAGTTTCCCGGAAGAGTTAGTGCTGCAAGGGGTTCTGGGTATTTGTTCTGTTGTGTTACGGTGGGGATGTTCACCAGAAATGTGTTTGTCATTCTTGTTTGGTGTGGGTTCACAGTGTGGCGCATATTTGTAACAGTGCTAAAGTTGTTTATACGGCCACCCTCAGTGTGACCTGTATGGCTGTTGACCAAGTATGCTTTGCATTCACTTGTGTGTGTAAAAGCCACAAATATTTTGTGACAAGCTGTTAGTATGGAGGAAAAGCGGACGTGACGACAGGTTGCAGAGAACGCTAAAGGCAGTGCCTTAAATGCACGCCCCCAATATAGTTGTCCAGGTGGAAATCGGTAGAAATTCGGGAGAGTGGTTGCCCCGGGAGATTTTCGGGAGTGGCACTGAACTTTGGGAGTCTACCGGGAAAATTAGGAGGGTTGGCAAGTATGAGGATTAGCGGTAAATGCGGTGTTACAGCGTCTCCGAAGCTGTATAACACCGGCGGGCCAGCTCTAATGCTAAATTGATATTGCCTCAAGGGCCAAACTAAATTACACGGCGGGCCAGAGTTTGACACCCACGCAGTACAACATAAAACAATGCATCCAGTGGAAATAAATGGAGAATAGTTGGATGTTTCTTGAATAAAATAGAGTGACTCACAGGTTGAGCAGAGGTAGAAAATGAAACACCCTCCAGGAGATGTGCTCCAGAGAGTTTGAGGCCAGGTTCCTGCAAGAAAAAAGCATAATCAGCCAAATGAGTAAATGTTAAATAATGACATGAAATAATTTGTGTTGGTAACAACAAGGATGGTTTTGTGCGGCCGCGCTGAGACGTTCCACCCCAACAGTGAAGACACCTGCGGCTGGAGTCTTCTTCGTGGGAAAGCAGAACTCGTTCCAAATGGACCGGGATCAATGATCTCAACACACATTGTGGTCGTTTGCTCAACACACTAGAGCCACAAGCACCCCCTGAAAACACACTTTCACACGAGTACTACTTCATCTTTTATCCTGCAGCGGCGGTCAGGAAGTATGAAAACGGCTCACACCTCAAACTTAAAAGACATAAGTTAGCCGAGAGACAACTGAATATTCGACTAGACGGCAACAGAAACATACCACTTTTTCACCTAAGATACCGATATTGGAGCCTTGATTAATAGCTGATAATGACATTTGTGTATCCTTGCACTATGCCAGGGGTCACCAACACAGTGCCCGCGGGCATCAGGTAGCCCGTAAGGACCAGATGAGTCGCCCGCTGGCCTGTTCTAAAAATAGCTCAAATAGCAGCACTTACCAGTGAGCTGTCTCTATTTTTTTTATTTTTTTTATTTACTAGCAAGCTGGTCCCGCTTTGCTTGACATGTTTAATTCTAAAAGAGACAAAACTCAAATAGAATTTGAAAATCCAAGAAAATATTTTAAAGACTAGAGCTTCACTTGTTTAAATAAATTCTTTTTTTTTTTAACTTTGCTTCTTATAACTTTCAGAAAGACAATTATAGGATTTTTAAACATATACCGTATTTCCTTGAATTGCCGCAGGGCATATAGTATGCGCCTGCCTTGAATTACTGCCGAGTCAAACTCACTTCGCAAAATAATTAGCGCATGCTTAGTATTACTGCCTGGTCAAACTCGTGACATCACAAGTGACACTTCCCCTGTCATCATTTTCAAAATGGAGGAGGCTGATTTCAATACCGGTAATTTGAAATCGCATAAAGGGAAGAAGATTAAGAGCTATTCAGTAGGACTTAAGGTCCAAGCTCTTACATCACACTCAAATTTTTACTGCATGCCTTTGGTAAGTGCCGAAGTGAGAAGAGGTTTTAAAATAACTAGCCAAGCTTACTTTTAAAGCATGCCTTTGGTAAGCACAGCATTGAGAAGAGAGTTTTAAATTAATTAGCGGCCCGGCGGCAATTCAAGGAAATACGGTATACCTTTTTACCTTTTAAATTCCTTCTTCTTCATTCCTGACAATTTAAATCAAGTATTTTTATTTTATTTTTTTATTGGAAAGAATAATAAATACATTTTAATTTAATTCTTCATTTTAGCTTCTGTTTTTTTGACGAAGAATATTTGTGAAATATTTCTTCAAACTTATTATGATTAGAATTTAAAAAAAATATTCTGGCAAATCTAGAAAATGTTTAGAATCAAATTTAAACCTTATTTCAGAATGGATTTTAACCTATTTAAAAAATGTCACCAAAATTCTAAAATGAATCTTAATCAGGAAATAATACCTAATGATGTTCCATAAATTCTTTTTTTAATTTTTTCAATCAATCAATCAATCAATGTTTATTTATATAGCCCCAAATCACAAATGTCTCAAAGGACTGCACAAATCATTACGACTACAACATCCTCGGAAGAACTCACAAAAGGGCAAGGAAAACTCACAACCGGTGGGCAGGGAGAATTCACATCCTGTGGGACGCCAGTGACAATGCTGACTATGAGAAACCTTGGAGAGGACCTCAGATGTGGGCAACCCCCCCCTCTAGGGGACCGAAAGCAATGGATGTCGAGCGGGTCTAACATGATACTGTGAAAGTTCAATCCATAGTGGCTCCAACACAGCCGCGAGAGTCCAGTTCAAGCGGATCCAAGACAGCAGCGAGAGTCCCGTCCACAGGAAACCATCTCAAGCGGAGTCGGATCAGCAGCGTAGAGATGTCCCCAACCGATACACAGGCGAGCGGTCCATCCTGGGTCCCAACGAGCGGTCCATCCTGGGTCTCGACTCTGGACATCCAGTACTTCATCCATGGTCATCAAAAAGATTCGAATTAGCTAGTTTTTCTCTTCATTTTTTTTGGTTGAATTTTGAATTTTAAAGAGTCGAAATTGAGGAAAACCTATTTTTCCAAATTTAATTTTCATTTTTTTCGTGTTTTCTCCTCTTTTAAACCATTTAATTAAGTGTTTTTTTCATCATTTAATCCCTACAAAAAAACCTTCCGTAAAAGGAAAAAAATATACGACGGAATGACAGACAGAAATACCCTTTTTTTTAATATATATATATAGATGTATTTATTAAAGGTAAATTGAGCAAATTGGCTATTTCTGGAAATTTATTTAAGTGTGTATCAAACTGATAGCCCTTCGCATTAATCAGTACCAAAGAAGTAGCTCTTGGTTTCTAAAAGGTTGGTGACCCCTGCTCTATGCCATTACAAAGTATCTCAGTGAACCATTGTCTCCACTGAGTTGCTTCATAGGTTCTATCCCCCCTCCAAATTAATTTGCCCCCCCCCCCCCCCCCCCAAACTGAGCCTACTCCCTCAATCCCACCTTATAGTCACTGTATAAAGAATCACGCGTCTCGCTTCGAACTGTGCACGCCTTATGTAATACTTTGCTGTGAATGTAGCCTGGCCTTCTGAAATGCTACAACTTTCAAATAAATATACAAAACCCAAAACCAGTGAAGTTGGCACGTTGTGTAAATCGTCAATAAAAACAGAATACAATTATTTGCAAATCCTTTTCAACCTACATTCAATTGAATAGACTCCAAAGACAAAGGGCAGCGGCCGTGGCTGTGGACGAGGCTAAGCAGACGGTGTGGGAGCAGTTCGGGGAATCCGTGGAGAAAGACTATCGGGCGGCACCGAAGCTGTTCTGGAAGACCATACAGCAAACCTCAGGAGGGGGAAGCAGGGAACCATCCAAGCTTTGTACAGCATGGATGGGACTCTGCTGACTTCAAGTGAGGAAGTTGTAGGGCGTTGGAAAGAGCACTTTGAGGAACTCTATCTAACCAAACTACATCAGACACACCCGCCCTGAAAGGAGCATTGATTGATTGATACTTCTCAGAGCCTGAAGATGATGGGGGATCGACGTCGATCTCTCGGAGTGAAGTCACTGAGGTAGTTAGACAACTCCACAGTGGCAAAGCTCCGGGGGTTGACAAGGTTCGTCCAGAAATGCTGAAGGCTCTGGGTGTTGAGGGGCTGTCTTGGTAGTTAGACCTTTTCAACGTTGCGTACAAGTCTGGGACAGTGGGAGTGGCAGACTGGGGTGGTGGTTCCCCTATTCAAAAAGCGTAACCAGGCGGTGTGTGCTAATTACAGGGTATCACACTACTCAGCCTCCCTGGGAAAGTTAACACCAAGTACTGGAAATGAGGATCCTGCCGATAGTTGAACCTCAGAATCAAGAGGAGCAATGTGGATTCCGTCCTGGTCGTGGAACGACTGACCAGCTCTTTACTCTTGCAGGAATCTTGAAGAAGGCCTGCAAGTATGCCTATCCAGTCTACATGTGCTTTGTGGATTTGGAGAATGCATATGACCAGATCCCGGACAGATCCTGTGGGACGTGCTTAGGGATTACAGGGTGAGGGGGACCCTGCTGAGGGCCATCCAATCGCTGTACAACCAAAGCGAGAGTTGGATGTAGGTCGGATCCGTTTCCAGTGGGGGTTGGTCTCCGCCTGAGCTTTGCTCTGTCACCTATTCTGTTTGTGATTTTCATGGACAGGATTTCTAGGCAGAGTCATGACCATGGCGAAGAGGGTATACGTCTCTGGGGGCTAATGGTTGCGTCACTGCTGTTTGCAGATGATGTAGTCCTGATGGCACCATCGGTTCGTGACCTTCAGCTCTCACTGGATTGGTTCGCAGCAGAGTGTTCAGCGGCTGGAATGAGGATCAGCATCTCCAAATCTGAGGCCATGGTTCACAGCAGGAAACCGATGGTTTGTACAGTCCAGGTAGAGAACAAGACTCTGTCCCAGTTGGAGGAGTTTAAGTATCTTGGGCTCTTGTTCACGAGTGAGGGAAAGATGGAGAATGAAATCAATGAGAGAATCGGAGCAGCTGGGGCAGTATCGCAGTCTCTCTGCCGCAATGTTGTGACGAAACAAGAGCTGAGCCAGAAGGCAAAGCTTTCGGTCTACAGAGCTATCTATATTCCTACTCTCACCTATGGTCATGAAGTGTGGGTCATGACCGAAAGAATAAGATCATGGACACAAGTGGCCGAAATGAGTTTCCTCAGAAGGGTGGCTGGCATCTCCCTTAGAAATGGGGTGAGAAGTTCAGTCACCCGAGAGAGACTTTGATCAGCTGTTTTACTGCCGTGTTATGAAACCGTTTTGGAACAATCAAGGTGTGGAAATAAACATTTATTGAATATTTATGTGTAAATAACTAATTTCACAACGTATATGTATCTCCGGCTTATACTCTGGTGCAGCTAATAGATGGATTTTTATTCTCCTTTTCTATAATAAGTGCGGCTTATATACCGGTGCGCTCTATAGTCTGCAAAGTACAGTTAAGTATTTTAAGCATTACTGTCATTAAGTGATCAACTACTATAGTAACACCGCAGCGATAGATACATGCCGTGTATCCTGCCTGGAAACCCCTTGGGCCGATGGAATGTCATCAGAGTGGTTCTTGGAGGGTCCTGGCATGGCCCGGTTGTAAATGAACCTCCCTCCTAAGACCACAACAAGCCTCGCTGAGGGGGCCATCCATACAAGACATATTCCCTCTGCCAGGGAAGGCCAAAAGTTCAATGGTTTGTTGTGCTTGCTCCCAAAAGTTGGTGTGGAGACAGCCGAGCCACCGGGGGTTATCCATTACCTTCTCCGCTTGCTCGCAGAGGGAGCGCCAGGAGCGGGAATAGCGTGGATCATAACATCATCACAAGATCTGAACAACACGAGGGAAGGCTCACAAATACATCTGTCACCGAGAAGCACTCGGACCCCACCCCAAAACCATCCAGTCCAACCCCTCCCTGCAAATTATTGATTAAGCGATAATGGACCCTGAGTGGAGTGTATTTATTATGCATCAGTCGTCAATAATCCGGCAAAGTAAGTGAGTAAAAGGTGACTGGTGGGCGTCCTCTCCGATTTTTTTTCAAGCTCGACGCCCAAATCGTACAAACGGCTCTTAAACTTGAACGCATCGCTCATTTAAAACGAGTCAGGCGTCCTCTTAAACATTTGTCACGTCACAAAATCAATGCGCGACGACTCTGCAGCGTCTTAAAAGCTAAGAGGGTCAAGTTTCATCAATTATTCTGCCAACACAATGCAATAAGATCCTACAAAAGCGCAACAAATGATATTAGCTCATGACACGTAATACGCCTGACCCGGTTTGAAACAGCGTATAGACATGTCACATGACCCTGACACCATAAACACAACAAATTCTTCAAACAAGCGTAGATGATTAATTTTGTTTAATTTTCTATTGTTGCATGGATTTTTTTTCGATTGGGTATTAGCAGAGGTGGGTAGAGTAGCCAGAAATTGTACTCAAGTAAGAGTACTGTTACTTCAGAGATTTATCCATCCATCCATCCATTTTCTACCGCTTATTCCCTTTTGGGGTTAGAGATTTATTACTCAAGTAAAAGTAAGGAGTAGTCACCCAAATATTTACTTGAGTAAAAGTAAAAAGTATGTTGTCAAAAAACTACTCAAGTACTGAGTAACTGATGAGTAACCTGTTCGTTTAATGATTCCAGCAACAAATAATGCACAAAAACATAAACATAGCAATGAGCAAATTCAGAGCCAGGAATATCTCTTAAGCAACTAAAACAATATTATATATTAAATAATAATAGATTAAAATAAAATAAAAATTTGCCAAATTGAGCCACAATAACTTAACAGCACCTAAGGCTCAGTAGGCATTCATTGATTGATTGATTGATTGATTGAAACTTGTATTAGTAGATTGCATAGTACAGTACATATTCCGTACAATTGACCACTAAATGGTAATTTATATTTATTTATTTTGCCATTTTTGTTGACATGTTAAAGGTGTTTTAATGAATATACATGCATGTTTAACATATAGATTCCTATCTTTCATGAAGACAAGAATATAAGTTGGTGTATTACCTGATTCTGATGACTTGCATTGATTGGAATCAGACAGTATTGCTGATAACGTCCCAGTTTTCAAATGGAGGAGAAATAAAGTTCCTCCTTCCTGTCTAATACCACATTACAGTTGTTGGTTTTTGGCATCTTATTTGTCCAGCTTCCATATTCGTTTTTATACACTTTACAAGAAATACATTGGCGGAAAACTCCGTAGCTTGATAGTTTGTTTGCGCTGGCTTTCGGAGACTCTTATTTTGTTAGCGCAGGCGCGATGGAGCGGCACTTTTATTGTGAAGACAGGAACTGTGCGATCAGTCTTTAGGCTTTTGACGGGAAGTACGGTTGAAATAAAAAGTGTCTTTTTTCCTTTACACTTTTGATTGATTGGTTGATTGATTGAAACTTTTATTAGTAGATTCCACAGTACAGTACATATTCCATACAATTGACCACTAAATGGTAACACCCCAATAAGTTTTTTAACATGTCGGGTTCTACGTGTGACGGTCACGTGACCACCTGGCTCTGTTTCATTGGTCTAACGTCACCAGTGACTGCATGTGATTGGTGAAACGCAAGCATGCGTAGTTTCTACTTTGAATGCGTGTCTGACAAAATAAAAAAAAACAAAGCGTGCATTAACAGATCGATTAAAAAAAAAGTAGCGACCTGATTGCAGATAAATGGAGCGGAGTAAAAGTAGCGTTTCTTCTCTATAAATATACTCAAGTAAAAGTAAAAGTATGTTGCATAAAAACTACTCTTAGAAGTACAATTTATCCCAAAAGTTACTCAAGTAGATGTAACGGAGTAAATGTAGCGCATTACTACCCACCTCTGGGTATTAGTAACATTCCTTATGTTGTTAATGGGGCTCTACCATTTACCGGTACTTTATGAATTATAAAAGGTACTATATTGCCATTGAAAAATATCTGTACTTTTTTTTCCAATAGACATGATGGCACGCCGTGGTGACATTGCTGTTAAAGGGGAACATTATCACAATTTCATAACGGTTAAAACCAATAAAAATCAGTTCCCTGTGGCTTATTTTATTTTTCGAAGTTTTTAAAAAAATTTCACCCTTCATAGAATATCCTGAAAAAAGGCTTTCAAAGTGCCTGATTTTCGCTATCTGTGAAGCCACCGTCCATTTTCCTGTGACATCATCCAGTGATGCCAATACAAACAAACATGGCGGATAGCATAGCAAGATATAGCGACATTAGCTCGGATTTCAGCGGTTTAAGCGATTTAACAGATTACGCATGTATTGAAACGGATGTTTGGAGTATGGAGGCAGAGAGCGAAAACTAAATTGAAGAAGAAACTGAAGCTATTGAGCAAATTGCTATTGATGCTTTTCGGCCATGTCTGCCTTAGCGTCGCCGGTAAAATGTGCAGACCAAACGAGGGACTTTCACATCTTGTGACACTGGAGCAACTTAAATTTGTCGATTGTTAAGGGTTTGTTTGGCATTAAATGTGGGTGGAGGGAAACACTGGATGCAAATATAGCTACAAATCTACATACAGCTAGTCTAAATAGCATGTTAGCATCGATTAGCTGGCAGTCATCCCGCGATCAAATATGTCTGATTAGCACATAAGTCAATAACATCAACAAAACTCATCTTTGAGATTTCGTTGACTTTATCGTTGGAAATGCATCTGCAGGATATCCATACATCTCTGTGGCATGTCTGCCTTAGCATCCATGGTAAAATGTGCAGACCAAACGAGGGACTTTCGCATCTTGTGACACTGGAGCAACGTAAATCTGTCGATTGGTAAGTGTTTGTTTGGCATTAAATGTGTGTGGAGGGAAAGGCTGGATGCAAATATAGCTACAAATGTACACACAGCTAGCTTAAACAGCATGTTAGCATCGATTAGCATGCCATGCTAATCGATGCACATTATATGTAAATCAACTTGAATCTGTCCCTGATCGTGTTGTTACACCCTCCGACAACACACCGACGAGGCATGATGTCTCCAAGGTATGGAAAACTGTCGAAAAAACGGAAAATAACAGAGCTGATTTGACTCGATGTCTATAATGTGTTTGAGAAAATGGCGGTTGACTACCTAGGTGACGTCACGTTGTGATGTCATCGCTCCGAGAGCAAATTATAGAAAGGTGTTTAATTTGCCAAAATTCGCCCATTTAGAGTTCGGAAATCGGTTAAAAAAATATATGGTCTTTGTTCTGCAACATCAAGGTATATATTGACGCTTACATAGGTCTGGTGATAATGTTCCCCTTTCATATGAGCCGAGACGCATGTGACTCAACACACACACACAAAGCACTTGAAAGCAGAAACAGTGTGGAGACAGAAGAGAGAGAACGGGCGAATTTTGTCTTAAAAACTAACAATCAAATTGAAGCTATGAACAATGAAGCGCCGTTCTGAAAGTGGTGCTTTAAAACAGTGGTCTCCAACCACAAGTCCGAGGACCGGTACCGGTCCATGATGCATTTGCTACCGGGCCATAGAGAAACATTCAATAAATATTAAATGACTGCATTTTTTTCCAACTTAACTTTGGCCTGTCCCACCAGACCAGGGGTGTCAAACTTGTTTTCATTGAGGGCCTATGAATTTAAATATTAAAAACTGATTTTACGTAAAGAGTTGGCTTAGTTGCCAGTAAAATATTTTTGTGTAAAATATATGATGTTTTTTTTTATTATTCTTTTACAACATATTACTGTAAATAGGAATACAATACTGCTGTTTAATTTTATTTTGGCAACTCAAATGCCAGTTTTTTACCATAATAAAATGTAGTACCGTAAAATCATCAACCGTGGATTTTACAGTAAAATAAAAAAAATAAAAATCTAAAAATTTGACAGAATTTTGCTATAAAAAAACAAACATTGGTCGATTTTTCTCAAACTTAAAGTAATATGCTGGAAAAAAAACCTGCCTTAAAATCTATTGGTCATTTTTATAGTGTACAATTGGACGGATAACTTGCTTCGGAATCATAAGTTAAGCAGATATTTAAGTATTTATTTGGACACTTTTTGACTTTGACACTATTCCCCCCCCCTGTCAAACTAGAAAAAAAACCCTAATACCTTTAGTAAGAAAATAAGAAAGTGAAGAGAGAAAATATAAGGGGTTTTATTGTCACATTAATTCCAGGCTTTTGCGGGCTATATAAAATGCGTGCATGGCCAGATCTGGCCCGCGGGCCTTGAGTTTGACACTTGTGCACTAGACACACAAATAAGCTTGTTTATAGATGAACAATAAAACTCCTTATAGCTTTGTGACATGATGCAATGCACATTAATGAACATATCAAATAGAAAAGTGACAGATTGTTGCCAAAGGCTGATTTCCATCTGCATCTCATGGCAAAGAAACAAGCCCACTAATTCAGCGTTATAGTGTAGTAAGTAAATAAACATCCATCCATTTTCTACCGCTTATTCCCTTTCGGGGTCACGGGGGGCGCTGGCGCCAATCTCAGCTACAATCGGGCAGAAGGCGGGGTACACCCTGGACAAGTCGCCACCTCATCGCAGGGCCAACATTCACACTCACATTCACACACTAGGGCCAATTTAGTGTTGCCAATCAACCTATCCCCAGGTGCATGTCTTTGGAAGTGGGAGGAGGCCGGAGTACCCGGAGGGAACCCACGCATTCGCGGGGAGAACATGCAAACTCCACACAGAAAGATCCCGAGCCTGGATTTGAACCCAGGACTGCAGGACCTTCGTATTGTGAGGCAGACGCACTAACTCCTCTGCCACTGTGAAGCCCAAGTAAACAAACAAAGACTCCTAATTTACATATTACAATAACATTCAGGTAATTAAAGGAGACGTAAGCAGTAACATATTGTGTCCTTTATCATTCTATTTTTTCGTCAACATTATGAGGGACAAGCTGTAAAAAAATAATTTTTAATCCACTTGTTCATTTACCTTCACATCGAGAGGAGCCAGATGAGGTGGTTCGGGCATCTGGTCAGGATGCCACCCGAACGCCTCCCTAGGGAGGTGTTTAGGGCACGTCCAACCGGTAGGAGGCCACGGGGAAGACCCAGGACACGTTGGGAAGACTATGTCTCCCGGCTGGCCTGGGAACGCCTCGGGATCCCCCGGGAAGAGCTAGACGAAGTGGCTGGGGAGAGGGAAGTCTGGGTTTCCCTGCTTAGGCTGTTGCCCCCGCGACCCGACCTCGGATAAGCGGAAGATGATGGATGGATGGATGGATGGATGTTCATTTACTGCTAATATCTGGTTATTTTCTCTTTTAACATGTTCTATCTACACTTATGTTAAAATGTAATAATCACTTATTTTTCTGTTTGATACTTTTCATTAGTTTTCGATGATTCCACAACATTGGGTATCAATCCGATACCAAGTAGTTACAGGATCATACATTGCTCATACTCAAAGTCTTCATGTGTACAGAGACATACTTCCTGAGTTTGTAAACATAATATAAATAAATAAAAAAAAACGAAAGATTTTGTGATGCTAAAAAATATTGATGTAATCATAGTAGTATCGACTTGATACGCTCCTGTACTTAGTATCATAACAGTGGATGTCAGGTGTAAATCCGGTACTTTTTAAAGGCGGTATAGTACCGAATATGATTTGTTAATATTACGGTACTATACTAATACTGGTATACCGTAGAACCCTATTCTGTACATATATAAATAGATCTCCTAAAGCAAAACTTGTACATTTGGACTCATTTCATGAATCACACATTAAGATAAAAGGGGATACATATTAGTTTAGCTTATTAATGTGCGCACAGAAAATGTGTCCCCAGTCATAAGTAAAACACAAAATGTTCAGATGATCAAAAGCTTTGATTTTTGTAGAAATGCCACAGGGTATATTAGCAACAACAGCTTTGACAATCAAGGCATGAACTTAACAATCAACATTTAGTATTCTATAACTAATAAGAAGTAATGTGCGCTCTCAAGGTGGGGGATACTATCAATCAATCAATCAATGTTTACTTATATAGCCCTAAATCACTAGTGTCTCAAAGGGCTGCACAAACCACTACGACATCCTCGGTAGGCCCACATAAGGGCAAGGAAAACTCACACCCAGTGGGACATCGGTGACAATAATGACCCAGTGGGACGTCGGTGACAATGATGACTATGAGAACCTTGGAGAGGAGGAAAGCAATGGATGTCGAGCGGGTCTAACATAATACTGTGAAAGTTCAATCCATAATGGATCCAACACAGTCGCGAGAGTCCAGTACAAAGCGGATCCAACACAGCAGCGAGAGTCCCGTTCACAGCGGAGCCAGCAGGAAACCATCCCAAGCGGAGGCGGATCAGCAGCGCAGAGATGTCCCCAGCCGATACACAGGCAAGCAGTACATGGCCACCGGATCGGACCGGACCCCCTCCACAAAGGAGAGTGGGACATATAAGAAAAAGAAAAGAAACGGCAGATCAACGGGTCTAAAAAGGGAGTCTATTTAAAGGCTAGCGTATACAAATTAGTTTTAAGGTGAGACTTAAATGCTTCTACTGAGGTAGCATCTTGAACTGTTACCGGGAGGGCATTCCAGAGTACTGGAGCCCGAAATGAAAAAGCTCTATAGCCCGCAGACTTTTTTTGGGCTTTGGGAATCACTAATAAGCCGGAGTCCTTTGAACGCAGATTTATTGCCGGGACATATGGTACAATACAATCGGCAAGATAGGATGGAGCTAGACCGTGTAGTATTTTATACGTAAGTAGTAAAACCTTAAAGTCACATCTTAAGTGCACAGGAAGCCAGTGCAGGTGAGCCAGTATAGGCATAATATGATCAAACTTTCTTGTTCTTGTCAAAAGTCTAGCAGCCGCGTTTTGTACCAACTGTAATCTTTTAATGCTAGACATGGGGAGACCCGAAAATAATATGTTACAGTAGTCGAGGCGAGACGTAACAAACGCATGGATAATGATCTCAGCGTCTTTAGTGGACAGAATGGAGCGAATTTTAGCGATATTACGGAGATGAAAGAAGGCCGTTTTAGTAACGCTTTTTATGTGTGACTCAAAGGAGAGAGTTGGGTCGAAGATAATACCCAGATTCTTTACCGAGTCGCCTTGTTTAATTGTTTGGTTGTCAAATGTTAGAGTTGTATTATTAAATAGAGGTCGGTGTCTAGCAGGACCGATAATCAGCATTTGCGTTTTTTTGGCGTTGTTATTGCGACATTCAGTGGACACATTTAGAACAGCAGTCTCTTTCATTCAAAAATGTCATCTTATTTTCATACATAGCAAACTCATCTCACGGCCCGGATAGAAGCTGATCGCGGGGCAGGGGCCACATGTACAATTTAAAACAAAGGAACTGATCAACTTGCTTCTCTACAAAAATGACAACATCTCGGGTTCAGGGGAACCTATCTGTCTTGTCGGAACGGTTGTTGCTGGTCACACATGACGGACTCTTGGGAGAACAGAGGTTAAAGTCGGAATCATGATAACAGGACACCTGCTGATTGTAGTAAGTGTTGTACTGTATCAAAAAATTGGAAGGTGCGGGCAACTATTCAAGGTATCCCAAAGCTGCCACAAATGATTGGAGGATGCGGACAGAACTATGGACACTCACATTTTACAATATTGGACCGTCTGCCCTGCAATTTGAGGCGCAGAAATAGACAATTAAGAGGGAAAAGTTGAATTTTCTAACCTTGATTGACTTCAAGATTCCCCTCCTTTGCCACCGCTTGCGGAGCGACTCCAGGCCTCAAACTTAACATACACAGCATGGACCAAGGCTAGATAAGCACACATGCCTCCACCTCCACCCCAACGCTTTTTCCACTGCTTCACCCCCCCCCCCCCTGGTATGGCAAACAACAGAGCAGCGCCCCTTTTGGCTGGCAGCTTCGGACCGGATGCCTGCCCCCTCCCCTCCTGTTGCAAGTCTTGTGATTTCTGTGTAAAAATATGTGTGTGCTTATCAGCTATCAAGTTTTTTTTCTCGACCCCAGTCTGTGCCTACTTCCTCCATAGGACCCCAGTCTGAGATCAACCTTTTTTTACTCATCCTCCCCCAGCGTCTACCTTTTTGGGAGCACCGTAGTGGCGAACCATCCCCATGCCTGTTCTGTCTACCTGTACAATGTTTGTCTAATCTTGAACGGGTTTGTGGTGAAATTAAAAAATGTTTGTACTTGTGTAATGATAGTAATGAGCATACCATAATTGCGTGGCTTTCCGAATAAATATGGACAAACGTTTAAATACAGGAAATGGTGTGGTACTCCAATAAAGTGTTGGCACGCACAACTTCAAGCACGTCGCAATCTACTCAAAATTGACGGCAGACGTATGCGTGGCTTGGCACGGCGAGAACGTGCCCAGGCCACGCCCCCTTATAAATACGTAAATCATACTGAAAGTAGCCATGTGACTGAGAACGGCAAGCGCTGCCTATTGAGGACTCAGCAGGAGGTGCCTCTTTCGCCTGCTACGGAAAACAGCACAGTGGTTAAAAAAAAAAATGTTGTCGGGCATCAGGAACAAAGAAAGTGAAGAAGAAGATGGGTGCACATCGGCAAAACAAATGAGCGTTTGAAAAGCGTAATTTCTGCTGGTGTGTCCCTTTTTATGGGTGTTAGGGTAGAGGAGGCACAGACATCAGCGTGGATCAACGTTAGCTTTATTTTTCAACTAACGCTTACGTAAATACGCCACTGTGTCATTTATTGCCATTTAACAATCACTAATTCTTCGGAATCAAAATATATATCCATACATATAGCCTATTAATTCTGTCTGGAAACCCCTGAGGCTGACGAAATGTCATCAGATGGGTTCTTCGAGCTGAGTGGACCCTACAAGACATATGCCACTCAACGAAATTACTCTTTAACAAACGTAATCAATTATTAAAGAATGTGATTATCACATTTCCTTTATTGTTTAAACCTTCAAATATCTGAGGTGTGCAAGTTAGGAGATTTTTCATAAGAGCAGAGTGCCCTGAGTGTGGTCCTTCCAAAGGCAAAGCCTGTTGCCAATTGTCGTGACGTCAGTTAGGTCCCAGAGAGGATAGCATTAGTTAAAGGCCTACTGAAATGAGATTTTCTTATTTAAACGGGGATAGCAGGTCCATTCTGTGTCTTACTTGATCATTTAGCGATATTGCCATATTTTTGCTGAAAGGATTTAGTAAAAAACACAGACAATAAAGTTCTCAACAATTGGTCGCTAATAAGAAAGCCTTTGCCTTTACCGGAAGTAGCAGACGATGTGCGTGTGACGTCACGGCTTGTAGGGCTCCTCACAACCTCACATTGTTTACAATCATGGCCACCAGCAGCTAGAGCGATTCGGACCGAGAAAGCGACCTTCCGTAAAAGGAAAAAAAATGTACGACGGAATGACAGACAGAAATACCAATTTTTTAATATATATATATATATATATATATATATATATATATATATATATATATGTATATTTATTAAAGATAAATTGAGCAAATTGGCTATTTCTTGCAATATATTTAAGTGCGTATGAAACTGGTAGCCCTTGGCATTAATCAGTACCCAAGAAGTAGCTCTTGGTTTGAAAAAGGTTGGTGACCCCTGTTCTAGAGTGTAGTGGATTCTTTTGCTTGCATTAGTAAAGAGCTACTTCCTGTTGCTTGCACTAGCAAAGAGCTACTTCCACTAACTTGTGTTAGTAAAGAGCTACTTCATGTTGCTTGCACTAGTAAAGAGCTACTTCCTGTTTCTTTTACTAGTTAACAGCTACTTCCTGTTATTTGTGTGAGTAAAGAGCTGCTTCCTGTTGCTTGCACTAGTAAAGAGCTACTTCCACTAACTTGCGTTAGTAAAGAGCTACTTCATGTTGCTTGCACTAGTAAAGAGCTACTTCCACTAACTTGCGTTAGTAAAGAGCTACTTCCTGTTACTTGCACTAGTAAAGAGCTACTTCCACTAACTTGCGTTAGTAAAGAGCTACTTCATGTTGTTTGCACTAGTAAAGAGCTACTTCATGTTGGTTACTTTAGTAAAGAGCTACTTCATGTTGCTTGCACTAGTAAAGAGCTACTTCCACTAACTTGCGTTAGTAAAGAGCTACTTCATGTTGTTTGCACGAGTAAAGAGCTACTTCATGTTGGTTACTTTAGTAAAGAGCTACTTCATGTTGCTTGCACTAGTAAAGAGCTACTTCCACTAACTTGCATTAGTAAAGAGCTACTTCCTGTTGCTTGCACTAGTAAAGAGCTACTTCCACTAACTTGCGTTAGTAAAGAGCTACTTCATGTTGCTTGCACTAGTAAAGAGCTACTTCATGTTGCTTGCACTAGTAAAGAGCTACTTCATGTTGGTTACTTTAGTAAAGAGCTACTTCCTGTTTCTTTTACTAGTTAACAGCTACTTCCTGTTATTTGTGTGAGTAAAGAGCTGCTTCCTGTTGCTTGCACTAGTAAAGAGCTACTTCCACTAACTTGCGTTAGTAAAGAGCTACTTCATGTTGCTTGCACTAGTAAAGAGCTACTTCCACTAACTTGCGTTAGTAAAGAGCTAATTCTTGTTGCTTGCACTAGTAAAGAGCTACTTCCACTAACTTGCGTTAGTAAAGAGCTACTTCATGTTGGTTACTTTAGTAAAGAGCTACTTCATGTTGCTTGCACTAGTAAAGAGCTACTTCCACTAACTTGCGTTAGTAAAGAGCTACTTCATGTTGTTTGCACTAGTAAAGACCTACTTCATGTTGGTTACTCAAGTAAAGAGCTACTTCATGTTGCTTGCACTAGTAAAGAGCTACTTCCACTAACTTGCGTTAGTAAAGAGCTACTTCATGTTGTTTTCACTAGTAAAGAGCTAATTCATGTTGGTTACTTTAGTAAAGAGCTACTTCATGTTGCTTGCACTAGTAAAGAGCTACTTCCACCAACTTGCGTTAGTAAAGAGCTACTTCCTGTTGCTTGCACTAGTAAAGAGCTACTTCCACTAACTTGCGTTAGTAAAGAGCTACTTCATGTTGCTTGCACTAGTATAGAGCTACTTCATGTTGGTTACTTTAGTAAAGAGCTACTTCCTGTTTCTTTTACTAGTTAACAGCTACTTCCTGTTATTTGTGTGAGTAAAGAGCTGCTTCCTGTTGCTTGCACTAGTAAAGAGTTACTTCCACTAACTTGCGTTAGTAAAGAGCTACTTCATGTTGCTTGCACTAGTAAAGAGCTACTTCCACTAATTTGCGTTAGTAAAGAGCTACTTCATGTTGCTTGCACAAGTAAAGAGCTACTTCCACTAACTTGCGTTAGTAAAGAGCTACTTCATGTTGCTTGCACTAGTAAAGAGCTACTTCCACTAACTTGCGTTAGTAAAGAGCTACTTCCTGTTGCTTGCACTAGTAAAGAGCTACTTCCACTAACTTGCGTTAGTAAAGAGCTACTTCATGTTGCTTGCACTAGTAAAGAGCTACTTCCACTAACTTGCGTTAGTAAAGAGCTACTTCCTGTTGCTTGCACTAGCAAAGAGCTACTTCCACTAACTTGCGTTAGTAAAGAGCTACTTCCTGTTGCTTGCACTAGTAAAGAGCTACTTCCACTAACTTGCGTTAGTAAAGCGCTACTTCATGTTGTTTGCACTAGTAAAGAGCTACTTCATGTTGGTTACTTTAGTAAAGAGCTACTTCATGTTGCTTGCACTAGTAAAGAGCTACTTCATGTTGCTTGCACTAGTAAAGAGCTACTTCATGTTGGTTACTTTAGTAAAGAGCTACTTCCTGTTTCTTTTACTAGTTAACAGCTACTTCCTGTTATTTGTGTGAGTAAAGAGCTGCTTCCTGTTGCTTGCACTAGTAAAGAGCTACTTCCACTAACTTGCGTTAGTAAAGAGCTACTTCATGTTGCTTGCACTAGTAAAGAGCTACTTCCACTAACTTGCGTTAGTAAAGAGCTACTTCTTGTTGCTTGCACTAGTAAAGAGCTACTTCCACTAACTTGCGTTAGTAAGGAGCTACTTCATGTTGTTTGCACTAGTAAAGAGCTACTTCATGTTGGTTACTTTAGTAAAGAGCTACTTCATGTTGCTTGCACTAGTAAAGAGCTACTTCCACTAACTTGCGTTAGTAAAGAGCTACTTCATGTTGTTTGCACTAGTAAAGACCTACTTCATGTTGGTTACTCTAGTAAAGAGCTACTTCATGTTGCTTGCACTAGTAAAGAGCTACTTCCACTAACTTGCGTTAGTAAAGAGCTACTTCATGTTGTTTTCACTAGTAAAGAGCTAATTCATGTTGGTTACTTTAGTAAAGAGCTACTTCATGTTGCTTGCACTAGTAAAGAGCTACTTCCACCAACTTGCGTTAGTAAAGAGCTACTTCCTGTTGCTTGCACTAGTAAAGAGCTACTTCCACTAACTTGCGTTAGTAAAGAGCTACTTCATGTTGCTTGCACTAGTATAGAGCTACTTCATGTTGGTTACTTTAGTAAAGAGCTACTTCCTGTTTCTTTTACTAGTTAACAGCTACTTCCTGTTATTTGTGTGAGTAAAGAGCTGCTTCCTGTTGCTTGCACTAGTAAAGAGTTACTTCCACTAACTTGCGTTAGTAAAGAGCTACTTCATGTTGCTTGCACTAGTAAAGAGCTACTTCCACTAATTTGCGTTAGTAAAGAGCTACTTCATGTTGCTTGCACAAGTAAAGAGCTACTTCCACTAACTTGCGTTAGTAAAGAGCTACTTCATGTTGCTTGCACTAGTAAAGAGCTACTTCCACTAACTTGCGTTAGTAAAGAGCTACTTCCTGTTGCTTGCACTAGTAAAGAGCTACTTCCACTAACTTGCGTTAGTAAAGAGCTACTTCATGTTGCTTGCACTAGCAAAGAGCTACTTCCACTAACTTGCGTTAGTAAAGAGCTACTTCCTGTTGCTTGCACTAGTAAAGAGCTACTTCCACTAACTTGCGTTAGTAAAGCGCTACTTCATGTTGTTTGCACTAGTAAAGAGCTACTTCATGTTGGTTACTTTAGTAAAGAGCTACTTCCTGTTTCTTTTACTAGTTAACAGCTACTTCCTGTTATTTGTGTGAGTAAAGAGCTGCTTCCTGTTGCTTGCACTAGTAAAGAGTTACTTCCACTAACTTGCGTTAGTAAAGAGCTACTTCATGTTGCTTGCACTAGTAAAGAGCTACTTCCACTAATTTGCGTTAGTAAAGAGCTACTTCATGTTGCTTGCACAAGTAAAGAGCTACTTCCACTAACTTGCGTTAGTAAAGAGCTACTTCCTGTTGCTTGCACTAGCAAAGAGCTACTTCCACTAACTTGCGTTAGTAAAGAGCTACTTCCTGTTGCTTGCACTAGTAAAGAGCTACTTCCACTAACTTGCGTTAGTAAAGCGCTACTTCATGTTGTTTGCACTAGTAAAGAGCTACTTCATGTTGGTTACTTTAGTAAAGAGCTACTTCATGTTGCTTGCACTAGTAAAGAGCTACTTCCACTAACTTGCGTTAGTATAGAGCTACTTCATGTTGCTTGCACTAGTAAAGAGCTACTTCATGTTGGTTACTTTAGTAAAGAGCTACTTCCTGTTTCTTTTACTAGTTAACAGCTACTTCCTGTTATTTGTGTGAGTAAAGAGCTGCTTCCTGTTGCTTGCACTAGTTGAGAGCTACTTCCTATTGCGTGCAGTGGTAAATAGCTACTTTCTCTTGATTGCACTAGTAATGAGCTACTTCCTGTTGCTTGAACTAGTAGAGAGCTACTTCCTGTTACTTGCGTTAGTGAAGAGCTACTTCCTGTTGCTTGCATTAGTAAAGAGCTACTTCCTAATATCGGAACAAGTTGGACCACTAGTTTAAAAAGGTTAAGAACCCCTGGTAGAGACTATCAAAATTCTGCAGATTGATGAAGAGGCAGAATGACTGTGCACTAATCAGACTTGTATTGGCATATACAGGAAAAAGTTCTGTATACCCCACAGTTCCTTTTTTATTCTTTTAGGTTTGCTCTAACCAGCAGGCAAACGTCACCACCCCTTTGGCAATCACAGCTCAGAACCATACACAATACTCCGACGCTATGCTACGCTAGGCCTACTGAAACCCACTACTACCTACCACGCAGTCTGATAGTTCATATATCAATGATGAAATATTAACATTGCAACACATGCCAATACGACCGGTTTAGTTGACTAAATTACAATTTTTAAATTTCCCGCGGAGTTTCTTGTTAAAAAGGCAGCGGAATGATGACGCGTGCGCGTGACGTCTCGGGTTGTAGCGGTCATATTAGCCCAGCACCACACACGGCTAAAAGTAGTCTATTTCATCGCATAATTACACAGTAATTTGGACATCTGTGTTGCTGAATCTTTTGCAATTTGTTCAATTAATAATGGAGACTATAAAAAATAATGCTGTTGGTGGAAAGGGATGGATTGCAGCTGCCTTTAGCACCAAAACACAGCCAGTGTTTCTTTGTTGTGAAGCTTTAACACAGAGCGGTCAAGCGAACATGTTTCGTTACGTCAACCAGCATGTTTTTGGATGGGAAAATTGTGATATTAAGTCGGCTCTTACCGGAGACTTCAGTGGATTATGGGACCTCCTCCTGCAGCTCAAAAAGGCAGCTGTGATCTTGGCTCCTCGGCTTCTCTCAGAGACACTGGCGTTCACCGCAGCTATCCGAGTTTCAGGTATGTCTTTACAATCTCACTAAAACACTATTAACACATGAAGCAGATAAGGGATCTTCCAGAATTATCCTAGTAAATGTGTCTAATTACATCGGAAACGCCGCCTGCGCCTAGTACTTCACTCTAAAGGTCCTCATCCACGAATCTTTCATCCTCGCTCAAATTAATGGAGAAATTGTCGCTTTCTAGCTCAGGGGTAAGGAACCTATAGCTCTAGAGCCAGATGTGACTCTTTTGATGACCGCACCTGGCCTTCAGATAAATCTTAGCTGACATTGATTAACACGATAAGTAATTAATAATTCCGCTGGTAATCACAGTGTTAAAAATAACGTTCAAAATATAAAACATTGTCATGCATTTTAATCCATCCATCTGGTTTCTACCACACCTGTTCAAGAAGTCGCATTAATGGTATGAAGTAATTTATTTATTGTTGGTTAGTTTCAGAATAAAAATGTTATTAAAAAGAATTAGAGACTTATTATACTCTAAAAATATTGGTCTTACTTAAAAATGCACGCATTTAGTTGTATTTAGTTTAAAAATATATATATATATGGCTCTCACAGAAATACTTTCTAAAATGTTTGGCTTGTATGGCTCTCTCTGCCAAAAAGGTTCCCGACCCCTGCTCTAGCTACTGCTGGCTATGATTGTAAACAATGTGAGGATGTGAGGAGCCCTACAACCCGTGACGTCACACGCACATCATCTGCTACTTCCGGTAAAGGCAAGGCTTTTTTATTAGCGACCAAAAGTTGGGAACTTTATCGTCGATGTTCTCTACTAAATCCCCTCAGCAAAAATATGGCAATATCGCGAAATGATCAAGTATGACACATAGAAGTGAAGTGATGTGAATTATATTTGTATAGCGCTTTTCTCAAGTGACTCAAAGCGCTTTACATAGTGAAACCCAATATCTAAGTTACATTTAAACCAGTGTGGGTGGCACTGGGAGCAGGTGGGTAAAGTGTCTTGCCCAAGGACACAACGGCAGTGACTAGGATGGCGGAAGTGCGAATCGAACCTGCAACCCTCAAGTTGCTGGCACGGCCACTCTACCAACCGAGCTATACCGCTATACCGTTTGAATAAGAAAATCTCATTTCAGTAGGCCTTTAAGTTGGGAAAAATGGTAAAATGGGTTATACTTCCATCCATCCATTTTCTACCGCTTATTCCCTTTCGGGGTCACGGGGGGCGCTGGCACCTATCTCAGCTACAATTGGGCGGAAGGCGGGGTACACCCTGGACAAGTCGCCACCTCATCGCAGGGCCAACACAGATAGACAGACAACATTCACACTCACATTCACACACTAGGGCCAATTTAGTGTTGCCAATCAACCTATCCCCAGGTGCCTGTCTTTGGAAGTGGGAGGAAGCCGGAGTACCCGGAGGGAACCCACGGATTCACGGGGAGAACATGCAAACTCCACACAGAAAGATCCTCAGCCTGGAATTGAACCCAGGACTGCAGGACCTTCGTATTGTGAGGCAGACGGACTAACCCCTCTTCCACCGTGAAGCCTGGGTTATACTCGTATAGCGCTTTTCTACCTTCAAGGTACTCAAAGCTCTTTCACAATATTTCCACATTCATCCATTCACACACACATTCCCACACTGATTGCGGGGGGGTGCCATGCAAGGCCCTAACCACGACACATCAGGAGCAAGGGTGAAGTGTCTTGCTCAAGGTCACAACGGATGCAACATGGTTGGTAGAAGGTGGGGATCGAACCAGGAACCCTAAGGTTGCTGGCACGGCCACTCTCTCAACCGCGCCACGCCGTCCCTCTGGTCATATGGAAACATAAGAATCCCAATACCCATATGTACAAGCAAATGTAGAAGAAATGTTTAGTCTGGATCTTGGCCATGTCAACGTCGAGTTTTGCGGGTACCACTGTGTTCCCTAAGTGCTCAAATTCCTGTAATTGTAATTATTTATCCCACAAAGACATCACATTTAAGTCTCACCTTAAAACTCATCCGTATACTCTAACCTTTAAATAGACCTCCTTTTTAGACCAGTTGATCTGCCGCTTCTTTTCTTTCTCCTATGTCCCCCCATCCCTTGTGGAGGGGGTCCGGTCCGATGACCATGGATGAAGTACTGGCTGTCCAGAGTCGAGACCCAGGATGGACCGCTCGTCGGGACCCAGGATGGACCGCTCGCCTGTATCGGTTGGGGACATCTCTACGCTGCTGATCCGCCTCCGCTTGAGATGGTTTCCTGTGGACGGGACTCTCGCTGCTGTCTTGGATCCGCTTGGACTGAACTCTCGCGGCTGTGTTGGAGCCACTATGGATTGAACTTTCATGTTAGACCCGCTCGACATCCATTGCTTTCGGTCCCCTAGAGGGGGGGGGTTGCCCACATCTGAGGTCCTCTCCAAGGTTTCTCATAGTCAGCATTGTCACTGGCGTCCCACTGGATGTGAATTCTCCCTGCCCACTGGGTGTGAGTTTTCCTTGCCCTTTTGTGGGTTCTTCCGATAATGTTGTAGTCGTAATGATTTGTGCAGTCCTTTGAGACATTTGTGATTTGGGGCTATATAAATAAACATTGATTGATTGATTGATTTTTTAAGGAACCAGGTTGCCATCATTGTATCACTAAATGTCAACCAAAAAGCGTACAAACAAGAGAAAAGTCCAATTAAAAACAATGGTATACACGTACAACACTTAACACCTTTAGTAAGTTAGTATGCGGAAATAAATTATGGATCGGATTAAGCAAAGAAATCAAACAATGTACTAATTTGATATCGTTTAAGAGGATGTTCAAACAAGTGTTTACAAAGCCCAATGAAAAAGAATGATGATAATCTTCTTAATCTGATGTCACTTTGTATATCACAACTGACTGACCTAGTAATTACCGGAAGAGAACCCTTGTATTTAGAAATTATTGGATTGCAGAGTTGCTCCTTCCTACTCCTTTTCGGAATTGTTGTAAAGACAAAATGTAAATAAGTGACGTTGAAATTGTACACATGTTCTAAATAAACTTCAACCAACCCACGAAACAAGACGCTGAAAAAAGATCCTCTAGCTCTGATTCAGACTTACACGTACTGCAGCTTGACGTTGTGCTGGAAGGCGTTGGCGGCGATGAGCCTCAGCTTGCATGACG
Source organism: Nerophis ophidion (assembly GCF_033978795.1). Lineage (NCBI taxonomy): Eukaryota > Metazoa > Chordata > Actinopteri > Syngnathiformes > Syngnathidae > Nerophis > Nerophis ophidion. Next base: position 25,132,865 of record NC_084631.1, on the reverse strand, counting down.
TCACAGTTCTGGAGTCGGGGAAAAAACAAAATGGAATCAGAAATGATTGGCAGGACCACTCACATCGACGACATCACGATGGCGGCAACACGGTGCATGGAGTGATATCGAAAACAGTTGTAGCAAATATACACTAGAGTATACTCAATGGAGGTTCACTCTCTCAAATGAGGTCTTCTCAATATTGTTCTTGTTGTGAGAACATCATGAAACTGTTATGGCTACTCCTATTCACTGCACAGGACCGTAAGAACGTTCAATCTCTGTGTCTCGTAAAACTCAAAAGTAATATTAGTACTAGAATTTTCGATTCCCTATGAATGCATGTGTTCAAACCGCCGAACCGTGTGACTAGAACGTAAATGTTTGAATGTCCAGGGTGAGTGGAGTGTGTGCATGTTGGAACGATTCGAATCGGATGAGAAATGTAGGATACATGAACTGAAAACTTAGTGAGCGTAGTTTTTTTTCTGGCGCTTTTGCAATGGCCATTCTAAAAATAAACTACGTCTCTCATAATCTCTCTAGAGCGCAAGATCGGACGGCGGGGTCGTGGATGGCAGTAAAAAGGAGAAAAGGAGAAATCATGCGGGAAAAGTGTGATCGGAAAAGATAAGACAAAATGGTTTTATGGACATTTTCTGAACAATTCATCAAAATCCATCCATAACTGTTTGAGTTATGTCGCTAACAAACAGGCAGACAAACCTTGGCGAAAACATAACCTTTTTGGTGGACGTCTGCATACAAAAGCGCTACTTTTGTCTCGAGCGTTTCCAAGGCTGGAAAATATGTGAAGCTCCTTGATAAACCATCACCCGGAAAATATATTTGAAGCCAGCGAATCAATTTTGAGGGATTTGCACAATTCCACAATAATATCGTACCATGGCCTTAACACTGTACCATGAACTGATTAACGTGGACCCCGACTTAAATAAGTTAAAAAACGTATTCAGGTGTAACCATTTAGTGGTCAACTGTACGAAATATGTACTGTACTGTGCAATCTACTAATAAAAGTATCAATCAATCAATCAATATCATACCGTAAGATTTTGATATCGTTACACCCCTTATGAGTACACATCCTATTGACCTAAAGGCCTACTGAAATGAAATGTTCTTATTCAAACGGGGATAGCAGGTCCATTCTATGTGTCATACTTGATCATTTTGCGATGTTGCCATATTTTTCCTGAAAGGATTTAGTAGAGAACACGTATGATAAAGTTCGCAACTTTTGGTCGCTAATAAAAAAGCCTTGCCTGTACCGGAAGTAGCAGACAATGTGCGCGTGACGTCACGGGTTGTAGAGCTCCTCACATCCTCACATTATTTACAATCATGGCCACCGGCAGCTAGAACGATTCGGACCGGAAAGCATCAATTTCCCCATTAATTTGCGCGAGGATGAAAGATTCGTGGATGAGGATAGTGTGAGTGAAGGACTAGAAGAAAATAAAAAGTTAAAAAAAAGGCGAGGGCAGGGAGAGCGATTCAGATGTTATTAGACACTTTTACTAGGATAATTCTGGAAAATCTCTTATCTGCTCATTGTGTTACTAGTGTTTTAATGAGATTATATGGTACCTGAAAGTCGGAGGTGTGTGGCCACAGGTGTGGATGACCGAATGTGTCTCCGGTGGGAGGAGGTAATAGTCCGCAGCTGCAGGACGACGCAAGCTCCGTTCATAACTACGGTAAGAGCCGACTTAATACCACAATTTTCTCACCGAAACCTGCCGGTTGACATGTGGTCGGGAACCATGCTCGCTTGACCGCTCTGTTCCATAGTAAAGTTTCACCTTCGGTAATTTTAAACAAGGAAACACCGGCTGTGTTTGTGTTGCTAAAGGCGGCAGCAATACACCGCTTCCCACCTCCACCTTTCTACTTTGACGTCTCCATTATTAATTGAACAAATTGCAAAACATTCAGCAACACAGATGTCCAGAATACTGTGTAATTATGCGATTAAAGCGGACTACTTATAGCTTGGATCGGGCTGGGAAAAAACGTCCGCTACTACCCGAGACGTCAAAGACACTCATCATACCGCGACGTTTTCAGCAGGACACTTCGCGGGAAATTCAAAATTGCAATTTAGTAAACTAAAAAGGCCGTATTGGCATGTGTTGCAATGTTAATATTTCATCGATATATAAACTATCAGACTGTGTGGTGGGTAGTAGTGGGTTTTAGTAGGCCTTTAAGTTACTCCGCCAAGGTATCTCTGAAGGCTTTGTTGTGCCAAAGCCACCTGGACTATTATTCCTTGGACTGGCCCCAACTTTTGTGAAGACGCATTTGACCATGACCGTGTTTGTCTGGACCAGACAGTTTTTCAACCACTGTGCCGCGGCACACTTGTGTACAGTGAGATACAGTCTGGTGCCATGGGAGATTATGTAATTTCACCAAATGAGTTAAAAAAAACATTTTGCCAACCACTAATTATAATTAGAAAAGAATGCGCCATTGATAGTCTGTGCTGTCTAGAGATTGGCAGAGTAACCGTGTAATACCCTTTCATATCAGTAGGTGGCAGCAGGTAGATAATTGCTTTGTAGACGTCGGGAAGATGGTATGTCGTGATCACAATATGCAGATGACAGCGGGAAGCAGGGTGCAGGTAAAAATGTATCTGATGCTTAAACCAAAAATAATAAAAGGCAAGTGCCACTAAGAGAAGACATTGAACATTAGGGATGGCTATGCAAAACGGAACTAAAACCGAACTGGCTGCAAAGTAAACAAAAACAGAATGTTGGGCGACACCAAAGACTTACAATTCGTGGAGCAGACCAGTGTTCATTTTGTTGACGAAAAATTTTCGTCATGACCTTTTTTTCCTGACTCAAACGAGACAATAACTGAATAAAAAATAATTTACGTGGACTAAGACGAGGACGAGGTGTATTGACATATTCGTCAACGAATAAAAACGAGACGAAAATGTCTGCCAGAGACGAGAGATCCAATCGGAACTCATTTCGTTAGGAAGAGGCGGGAGGGGTTGGGAAGAGAACCCATCAGAGCGACGTGGTAAGGAAGTTACGTAAACGTAGTTTGCGTTTGAGACTGACCCAGGAATGCGTTGCAGTGCAGAAGACAACATGTCAACGCCGGGGAGGAAGAGGAGAGAGGACATATGGGGAAATTTTATATTTGACGTCAAAGATAACAAGACGCAGTGTAAGAAATGCAGCGCGAGGATTACGGGGAAAAAACACAACAAACTTGAAGCGACATTTACAGTCGAATCACCCCGAAATCCACACACAGGTAAGCATTTTCCACAACATACAACTCACTCGACGTTATCCCGTTTATTACACAGTTTACTCGTGAAATACTAAATTAGAGACATGATTTTCATCAAAATACGACTTGTATCGGTGATTTTTCCGCTGTTTTGCTTTGACTTTCAGAAATTGAAGGGAAAGTTTACATATTACCCCCTTAGTTGACTAAATCTACTGTAGTTTTCGTCGACTATAATCTTATGATATTTCGTCAAATAAAACTAGACTAAAACTAAAACAATTTAAATAACTAAATTATGACTAAAACTAAATTACATTTTAGTCAAAAGACTATGACTAAAACTATCCAATCCAATCCAATCCACTTTATTTATATAGCACATTTAAACAACAATAACGTTTCCAAAGTCCTGCACAGCCATGTTAAAAACAATTGTAAAAAAATAAATAAATAAAAGAAAATAAAAAAAGTATATGTATATATATATATATATATATATATATATATATATATATATATATATATATATATATATATATATATATATATATATATTATGCTCCACCAATGACTGAATAAAAACAAAAAATAAATAAATATAAAACCAATAAAAACAATATAAAAATAAATATGATTAAAAACTATTTTAAAGGGTAAAATCAATTAAAACAGTAAAATAGAAATCAAAGTGTATAAAAAACACAGAGGACAACAGAGAACAGAGGACCACACAACTCACATAGTGTTAAAAGCCAAAGAATAAAAGTGGGTCTTAAGACGAGACTTAAAACACTCCACTGTGGAAGCAGTTTGAACATGGAGCGGCAGAGTGTTCCAGAGCTTAGGGCCGACCACAGAGAAGGCCCTGTCTCCCCTGGTCTTAAGTCTGGTCTTGGGCACCACGAGCTGGAACTGGTTCTCGGACCTCAGAGCGCGCGCAGGAATGTAAATTCCAGCGCGCAAATTTTGCTGTCAAAATTAACACCGGAGCAGACGGCGTCCACAAAGTACATCCGTACATGACATGACAATCAACAACGTCCACACAAAGAAAGATAAAAACATCTTAAATAGTCGTGGTTGCTAAAAAAAAAAAAAAAAAGCAAGTACGGGGAATGGCGCTCAAAGGAAGACATGAAAATGCTACAGGAAAATACCAACACAACTGGAAAAGCCACCAAAATAGGAGCGCAAGACGAACTAAAACACGACGCACAGGAAAACAGCAAAAAACTCAAAATAAGTCACGGCGTGATGTGACAGGTGGTGACAGTACACCTACTTTGAGACAAGAGCTATAGTGATGCATGCTTGGTTACGGTTTAAATTCATATCCAACAATTGCGACAACGACTTTTTATTGTCTAACTAGTTTCATTTTTTAATGATTTTTGCTGGTGGTGTGCCTCTGGATTTTTTCAATGAAAAAAATGTGCCTTGTCTCAAAAAAGGTTGAAAAACCCTGGACTATCAGAAGGAGGAAGAGTTGTTGATCAAGGCTCTTTGCTCGGCAGTATAGCTAGCTGATTGCGACTGAGACCAACGCTTTCATTTTAACCAGTCTCCCTTTTTTGGATAAAAGTTATTGTAGAAGTACCTGACCTTTGGAAACATGGGTAGAGTCTAACCAAAGCAACAGTGTGACGTGGGGAGGCTTCCCAGAACAGAGGATGTTGTGAGCACCAAGGCTGTTAATGGTTTTGAAATGACTATCGTATTCTCAGCGGCTCTTAAATCAAGGGTGGGATGAAATGGAATAGCAATCAAGTTCTAATGCAGCATTCCGGATAAGCGTCTGTCATTGCGGTGTTTGTCCAAACTCACAAACACATTAGAAAAAACGTCTGCCAATGTGACCTGCCAGGGAATAAGAAGATGTAGCAAGAGGGGTGAGGGTTGCAACTTAGTCCGTGCCCGCCATGGGCTTGAAACGTTTTTTTTTATTTGGGTTTCGTTTTTTATGTCAGGTAAAATAGGGCGATATCTAATAACAAAGGCACTAGAGATGCGCGGATAGGCAATTATATCAACCGCATTCGCATCACCAATGTCGTCATCCACCCGCCGTCCACCCGAACCAACATTTTATCAGGACAGTACCCGCCCGCCAACCGCCCGCTATAATACATCAGAAGTTGTTCACCTTTACCACTCACAGAGCTGATTAAACCTGATTCATAGAGTGATGATGTCAATTGGAGCCGCTAACGTTCTCGCGACTATCCAATAGCGTTCATTCTGATTACAGGAATATTGACGTGCTGTGAAGTCATTGACTTGGACACCTTCAACAACATGTACGAACCGATTGTTGGTCCGGCAACATGTTGTGTGCAGTTTATGCAACTACAAGATTGAAAGGCATACTGGGTGACACAGAGTACACTGATGGTTGTGATATAAACAACTTTAACACTTACTAATATGCGCCACGCTGTGAAGCCACACCCAACAAGATTGACAAACACATTTCCGGAGAACATCCTTACAGTAACACAACATAAACGCACACAACAAATACCCATAATCCTTTGTATTCATGACACTACCTGAATATAATTTAAACCCCAGCACCCACTACCCCTCCCATGTTACCGACGCACAGGGGGGGGTGTAAATTAGTCAGGAAGTGTCATGAATACAAAGAATAATGGGTATTTGTTGTGTTGCGTTTATGTTGTGTTACTGTGAGGATGTTCTCCCGAAATGTGTTTGTCGTTCTTAATTGGTGTGGCTTCACAGCGTGACGCATATTACTAAGAGTGTTAAAATTGTTTCTATCACAACCATTAGTGTACTCTGTGTCACCCAGTATGCCTTGCAGTCGTGTGCGTGTTGCCGCAGAAGCCACACACAACATGATGCTGGACTGACAAGCAGATCGTACATGTTGTAGAAGGCGACAAAGCCAATGGCTTCATAGCACACCCTAATATTTATTATCTGGGTGACTGCCGGCAGTCATTCATGAGAATAATAGCGTCTCTAATTGTCTTCTTCGCTTTATGACACGGGTCTTCTTAAATGGCACTTTGAATGGTAAAGAATACCGATCACAGAACCATGCATATCAAATATTTCGGGATGGTTCAACCGCCACCCGCCCGAATCTAATTAAAATCTATTTTGTCGTCATGTCACCCGCCCGACCCGCGGTTTATCCGAGGACTCCGCGGATGAGACCGCAAACCGCGCATCTCTAAAAGGCACGTTGACTGAGACGATAACACAATTAACTGACATGCTAGCTAACCTTAAAAAGAGACAGAACTGTTGACAGAAACAAAATCCAATCATATTTAATTTCGTCTTGTCGATGGGCAAGACAAATTGGGAATATATATACAGCCCACACTTTTTCTGCAGGCGAGCTACTTTTCAATTGACCAACTCGAGGGGATCTACCTCATTTATATATATCATTTATATTTATTTATTTATGAAAGTGACATTTTTGTAAACAAGTTAAATGTGTTTAATGATAATACAAGCATGTGTAACACATATAGATGTCTTTCTTTCACAAAGACAAGAATATAAGTTGGTGTATTACCTGATTCTGATGACTTGCATTGATTGGAATCAGACAGTAATGATGATAACGCCCACATTTTCAAATGGAGGAGAAAAAAAGTTGTCCTTTCTGTACAATACCACATGAAAGTGGTTGGTTTTTGGCATCTAATTCATCCAGCTTCCATACACTTTACAAGAAAAACATTGGAGGCAAATTCCGTAGCTTGCTTGATTGACATTCACGGCACCCGAGGGTCTTGTGAGATGACGCTGGCTGCTGCCAGTTCATTATTATGAAAAAATGACAGAGAGGAAGGCGAGAAACACTTTTTATTTCAACAGACTTTCGCGCCGTCCCTTCCGTCAAAACTCTAAAGGCCGACTGCACATTTCCTATCTTCACAATAAAAGCCCTGCTTCATGCTGCCTGCGCTAACAAAATAAGAGTCTCGGAAAGCTGGCGTGCACAAGTGATGTGCACGCCAGCTTTCTGAGGGATCGCTTGTGCACGCCAGTTTTCCGAGACTCTGTAATTAGTTAGCGCAGGCAGCATGAAGCAGGGCTTTTATTGTGAAGATAGGAAATGTGCAGTCGGGCTTTAGCGTTTTGACGGAAGGTACGGCGCGAGAGTCTGTTGAAATAAAAAGTGTTTCTCGCCTTCCTCTCGGTCATATTTTAATAATAATGATCTTGCAGCAGCCAGCGTCATCTCACAAGACCCTCCGGTACCGTGAATGTCATTTAAGTGACGTCTTGGTGAAGATTGATGATCACTCATTTTTAGGTCTATTTTTTTTAAAAGCCTGGCTGGAGATCGACTGACACACCCCCCGCGGTCTACTGGTAGCTCACGATCGACGTAATGGGCACCCCTGACTTACAGGCTCCGTCTGTCCAAAACTGACTACGTGTACAGTACAACTGACTACGTCTACGGTACATTCTCCTGCAACAAAGTTAGCTGCGTCTGTACATACTACCTTCAACAAAAGTCTTCAAGCTGGATGTGTCCCTGCTGCTGGAAAACCTCTTGACTTGTGCCCGTCCCCAAGGTAGTAAGGCCGGTCGGATACAAGAATTACAGACCAGTGGCACTAATATCTGTCATTATGAAGACCTTTGAGAAAACACAGGTAGAGCAAGCTCTTGACCCCCTACAGCAGGGGTTACCAACTTTTTTGAAACCAAGAGCTACTTCTTGGGTACTGATTAATGCAAAGGGCTACCAGTTTGATACACACTTAAATAAATTGCCAGAAATAGCCAATTTGCTCAATTTGCCTTTATTAAATAAATCTATATATATGTAAAAAATGGGTATTTCTGTCTGTCATTCCATCGTACATTTTTTTTCCCTTTTACGGAAGGTTTTGTGTGGAGAATAAATGAAGAAAAAACACTTAATAGAACGATTTAAAAGAGGAGAAAACACGAAAAAAAAGAAAAATTAATTTTGAAACAGTTTATCTTCAATTTCGACTCTTTAAAATTCAAAATTCAACGGAAAAAAATGAAGAGAAAAACTAGCTAATTCAAATCTTTTTGAAAAAAATAAAGAATTTATGGAACATCATTAGTCATTTTTCCTGATTAAGATTAATTTTAGAATTTTGATGACATGTTGAAATGTCATCAAAATTTCCAATCTGCACTTTGTTAGAATATATAACAAATTGGACCAAGCTATATTTCTAACAAAGACAAATCATTATTTCTTCTAGAAATTTCCAGAACAAAAATTTTAAAATAAATTCAAAAGACTTTGAAATAAGATTTAAATTTGATTCTACATATTTTCTAGATTTGCCAGAATATTTTTGGGGAATTTTAATCGTAATAAGTTTGAAGAAATATTTCACAAATATTCTTTGTCAAAAAAACAGAAGTTAAAATGAAGAATTATATTAAAATGTATTTATTATTCTTTACAATAAAAAAAAATACTTGAACATTGATTTAAATTATCAGGAAAGAAGAGGAAGGAATTTAAAAGTGTTTAAAAATCCAAAAATCATTTTTAAGGTTGTATTTTTTCTCTAAAATTGTCTTTTTGAAAGTTATAAGAAGCAAAGTAAAAAAAAAAAAAAAGAATTTATTTAAACAAGTGAAGACCAAGTCTTTTAAAATAATTTCTTGGATTTTCAAATTCTATTTGAGTTTTCTCTTTCTTAGAATTAAATACGTCAAGCAAAGCGAGACCAGCTTGCTAATAAATAAATACAATTTAAAAAATAGAGGCAGCTCACTGGTAAGTGCTGCTATTTGAGCTATTTTTAGAACAGGCCAGCGGGCGACTCATCTGGTCCTTACGGGCTACCTGTTGCCCGCGGGCACCGCGTTGGTGACCCCCTGCCCTACAGTTTGCCTACCAGGGGTACATGGTTGTGGAAGATGCGGTCCTTTACATGATCCGTCGGTCCGTTTCCTTCCTGGAGAGAACTGGAGGCTATGTGAGGCTGGCTTTATTTGACGTCACCAGTGTGTTTACACCAGGGGTGCCCATTACGTCGATCGCGATCGACTGGTCGATCTCGGAGGGTGTGTCAGTCGATCTCAAGCCAGGCATTAAAAAATAGACATAAAAATGAGCAATCATCAATCATACCAAGACTTCACTTTCGTCAGTTGTTTGACATTCTCGGCACCCGAGGATCTTGTGAGATGACGCTGGCTGCTGCGAGCTCATATTTAAGAAAAAAATCACTAACAGGCCGGACGCAGAGAAACACATTTTATTTCTAGAGACTCCGTACCTACTGTCAAAACTCTAAAGACCGACTGCACAGTTCCTGTTTTCACCATAAAAGACATGTTTCATCCTGCCTGTGCTAACAAAATAAGAGTCTCAGAAAGCTAGCGTGCACAAGCTAGCAAGCTACGGAGTTTGATGCCAATGTATTTCTCCCCCGCCCTCAGCGACCGCTTTCTCACTTGCTTGCCCACCCGCACACTCACTGACGTCACTCACCTGCTGCCAGACATTAAAGGGCCACACACATATGCTACTCTCATAACAAAGTGTTTAAAAACGAGTATGCAAGTTGGACAAATGAGATGCCAAATCCAACCACTTTCATGTGGTATTGGACAGAAAGGAGGACTTTTTTTTTTCCTCCATTTGAAAATGCGGACGTTATCAGCACCACTGTCTAATTCCAATCAATGCAAGTCATCAGAATCAGGTAATACACCAACTTATATTCTTGTCTTCATGAAAGAAAGGAATCTATGTGTGTTAAACATGCTTGTATTATCATTAAACACCATTAACTTGTTAACAAAAATGTCTCTTTCATAAATAAATAAATATAAATTATAAATAGGAATGAGGTAGATCTCCTCGACTTGGTCAATTGAAAAGTAGCTCGCCTGCAGAAAAAGTGTGAGCGCCCCTGGTTTACACCATCCAGCCTCTCTTACTAAGGGGGAAACTGCTGTGGATCGGAGTGGATCCTATTTTTACCAATCGGATCTACGACTACCTGTCAGGACAGTCACAATATTTTAGGCTAAGGAGGGCGTTTTATCCTCTGAGGGGATGAAACAGAGTACAGGGTCTTGGTGGCTGCTTTCTCTGACCGGAGCAAGAGAAATGGTCTAATCCTTAACACGTCCAAGACCAAGGAGATGGTCATTGACTTTTACAGGGGTTCCTCCCATCAGCCGGGCAAAACAAATGGAAAGGATATTGAAGTGGTCCAGTAGTACGAGTACCTGGGAGTCCACCAGGACCACAAACTTGACTGGTCAGCACAGGCAAATGCTGTGTAGAAGAAAGGTCAGAGCAGACTCTTCATCATGAGGAGGCTGAGGTCTTTTGATGTGAGCAGTCTGATGTCACACATATTTTAATCAGTCTGTAGTAGCTAGTGTCATTTTTCTTTGGTGTTGTGCGTTGGGGCGATAGCAGGGCCCAGAAACGGCTGATGTGATGGGGCAAAATGCGGACTCTATGGGAGTTGTGCTTGAAAGAAGGAACGAGGGCTCTCTTGCAGGGCATCCCGAGTAACCCCAGGCATCCTTTGCATGACACTATACTCAAAGTAACCGTAGCAACAGGCTCCTCTCATTACACTGCAGAACAAAACGGTACAAGAGATATTTTGTTCCTTCGGTCGTAAGACTGAGCTATACATATACATTTTATTTCCTTTGTTGGTATGTTTGAGAATTAAGAATGTATAGTTGTTGGTATGTTCGGATGCGTTTTCCTGCTCCTGAACACTTGAATTCCCCACACAGGGGATCAATAGAGTATCTATTTATCTATTGGTCATAACAACTTATGTGAAATGTAAGGCGATTGGTTGGAACTACTTTTTCTGTAACCAACTTAATGTTCCTCACGGACAAGACCAAGGAAGAAATAATCAAAAATGTCAATACATGTAAATCCAAGCCCTCAACTGACTGTAACGGAATTGATACGGAACCCACCGATCATTTAAACTAAGCACATTCCCAAACAAATGAAAATAGCAAAAGTTGTACTGATTTATAAGACTGGAGACAAATACTAGTATACACACTTCAAAACTGTTCCTTCACTTCCACAAATTATTGAAAAATCATTTAACAACAGGTTGTACGAATTCATAAATAAAAGTAGAATGATCGCGGACAACCAACATTGTTCAACCTTTATAGACGTTACAAAGGACTTAAAGTTAGTTTTATTAGGGTCCTTGGCCCATTGCCAAAGGACTCCATAGGAGTCCTTTGCCATGGGCCAAGGACCCTATTGAAACTGCTGTGTTTTATTATTATTCCGCACCTACGCGCTGTAATTTGACCCCCTTAACATGCTTCAAAACACACCAAATTTGACACACACGTCGGTATAGCAAACTTTCCCAACATTTAAGCAACCAATCCCCCAAAATGAAAATTGTGCTCTAGCGCCCCCTAGGAAAAAATTACAGACAAAACTGCATGTAACTTCTGTTAGGAATGTCATAGCGACATGAAACAAAAACTCCTATGTAGGTCTGACTTAGACCCAATTTTCATACACTCACTTCTTTCAGCAAAAATCTACAGGAAGTTGGCAAAAACCCCTTCAAAATAAAATTTTCGCAAAAAATGCAATTTTTGCCTCTTTGCGCTGTAAATTGACCCCTTTAAAATGCTTCAAAAGTCACCAAACTTGGCGCACACATAAGGACTGGCGAATATTGCGATCTAATGAAAAAACCAAACCCCAAAACTCAAAATTGCGCTCTAGCGGTGTTTTTGAATAAAACACTGAAAAAACTGCTCCTAGGAAGAAAACACAGACAAAATTGCTTGTAACTTCCGGTAGGAATGTCGGAGAGACATGAAACAAAAAACCACTATGTAGGTCTCGCTTAGACCTACATTTCATAGATTGACAACCCCCAACAAAAATCAACAGGAAGTTTGCAATCCCCCCTTCAAAACAAAACAAAAGACAAAAGTTTTGTAAAAACCGGTCACCTTTCTTCAAACATTATCTCCTCTGAGTGCGTTTGTTGTTTTGGCTTCAAACTCGCACAGGAGAGAGATTGAACCCTTCTGATTAAAAGTGTAGAACAGAGTTTTGATAAGTTCTCAGGTTTTGATTTTACGCGCCTTCAAAGAACCCCTGTGCAAAGTCTCCTAAAAAAATTCATTTTTGCCTCTTTGAGCTGTTATTTGACCCCCTTAAAATGCTTCTAAACTCACCAAACTTGACACACACATCAGGTCTGGCAAAAATTGCGATCTGATGAAAAAACCTAACCTCAAAACTCAAAATTGCGCTCTAACGCCCCCCTAGGAATACAACACGGACAAACTGCTCCTAGGAAGAAAACACAGACAAAACTGCTTGTAACTTCCGGTAGGAATGTCAGAGAGACATGAAACAAAAAACACTATGTAGGTCTAACTTAGACCTACATTTTAATAATCAACATACTTTAGCAAAAATCAACAGGAAGTTTGATATTTTCACTTCAATACAACAACTGCATTACTTTCACAATGCATTAGATTCTCAAAATAGTGGCTCCAAGGCGTCTTCTAACGCTTATCCGGCCGTGGGTCTCGGGGGCAGCAGCCAAAGGCGGACCCGACCAACGCTGCTTGCAGCTTTAACTTTATTTGTATCTGTGTTTTGTTTAGGAGAGAACACACATAAGCTATAACAAATGATAACAGAATAAATTAACAAATTAAAAAGATAGTTCCACAAAAGCAAAACTAAATAATGATATTAAAAGGGTAAAATAAAACAATTGTAATATAGTACATCACATGGCAGACTTCATGAGGGACAAAAAACATAAGAAAACAATCACTTACTGAACAATATCAGCTCTCACCGGAATGTTTACATCTACCCATTTAGAAGAAAATGTCATTATAATCCATGTAAATGGTTAAAAAAAAAAGCCGGTGCCACAAATTAGCGCCTCTTTGTGTGTTTCCCGCCATTTCCAGGTTGAAGTTGGATGTCAAAGTTGAGCAACTTGTGGCTTCTACTATCCAGGAGAAAGGCATGATTTATAATCTACAATTAACTTTCACCAACTCAGAGGCGATGCAGCAGGTCAATATGTCGATATAGCAGCATAAAAAAAGTTAGCTATCACAGCGCCACGAATCACGGCACCAATAAAAATAGTTTGTAAACGCTCATTTCCAATACTTCTCAACATTGGCGTTTTTAGATGCAATTTTAAAACGCAAAATACATTACTACGATTTGCACAATTGCTAACCACCTAAAACTAGCCGATTATTACAAATTAGAATGCACAAAAAAAAACATGTTCTTGTCTTACATAAGATTGTGAATGATAGACAAAATCCCCCCAAAAATGCACCTCCCCTTAAAAACTAATGTGTTCATCACTCCTATAATAGGTGTACAAATCCCAAGTCTCCTAAAATAAGCCGCACTATAGTGGTTTGGAGTATAAACAGCTATTATGTCTTAAGCAGTTTGTCAAATGAGGATTTAGACCAAGGGTGTGCAAACATTTTGTCCTGGGGGCCGCGTTGGGCTAAAAAAAAGTTGGTCAAGGGCTGAAATCATGTAAAGAAACACACACACACACGCACGCACGCACACACACACACACACACACACGCACGCACACATACACACATATACACACACACACACACACACACACACACACACACACACACACACACGTATATACAAAGCCTGTTTCCATATGAGTTGGGAAATTGTGTTATATGTAAATATAAACAGAATACAACGATTTGCAAATCCTTTTCAACCCATATTCAGTTGAATATGCTACAAAGACAACATATTTGATGTTCAAACTAATAAACATTTTTTTTTTTTTGCAAATAATCATTAACTTTAGAATTTGATGCCAGCAACATGTGACAAAGAAGTTGGGAGAGGTGGCAATAAATACTAATAAAGTTTAGGAATGCTCATCAAACACTTATTTGGAACATCCCACAGGTGTGCAGGCTCATTGGGAACAGGTGGGTGCCATGTTTGGATATAAAAATCAGCTTCCCAAAAAGTGCTCAGTCTTTCAAAAGAAAGGATGGGGCGAGGTACACCCCTTTGTCCACAACTGCGTGAGCAAATAGTCAAACGGTTTAAGAACAATGTTTCTCAAAGTGCAATTGCAAGAGATTTAGGGATTTCAACATATACGGTCCATAATATCATCAAAAGGTTCAGAGAATCTGGAGAAATCACTCCACTTAAGCGGCATGGCCGGAAACCAACATTGAATGACCGTGACCTTCGATCCCTCAGACGGCACTATATCAAAAACCAACATCAATCTCTAAAGGATATCACCACATGGGCTCAGGAACACTTCAGAAAACCACTGTCACTAAAAACAGTTCGTCGCTACACCTGTAAGTGCAAGTTAAAGCTCTACTATGCAGAGCAAAAGGCATTTATCAACAACTTCTAGAAATGCCGCCGGCTTCTCTTTAGGCCTGAGATCATCTAAGATGGACTGATGTAAAGTGGAAAAGTGTTCTGTGGTCTGATGAGTCCACATTTCAAATTGTTTTTGGAAATATTCGACATAGTTTCATCCGGACCAAAGGGGAAGCGAACCAACAAGACTGTTATTGATGCAAAGTCAGCATCTGTAATGGTATGGGGGTGCATTAGTACCCAAGGCCTGGGTAACTTACACATCTGTGACGGCACCATTAATTCTAAACGGTACATACAGGTTTTGGAACAACATATGCTGCCATCTAAGCGCCGTCTTTTTCATGGACGCCCCTGCTTATTTCAACAAGACAATGGCAAGCCACATTCATCACGTGTTACAACAGCGTGCCTTCGTAAAAAAAGAGTGCAGGTACTTTCCTGGCCCGCCTGCAGTCCAGACCTGTCTCCCATCTAAAATGTGTGGCGCATTATGAAGCGTAAAATACGACAGCGGAGACACCGGACTGTTGAACGACTGAAGCTCTACATAAAACAAGAATGGGAAAGAATTCCAATTTCAAAGCTTCAACAATTAGTTTCCTCAGTTCCCAAACGTTTATTGAGTGTTGTTAAAAGAAAAGGTGATGTAACACAGTGGTGAACATGCCCTTTCCCAACTACTTTGGCACGTGTTGCAGCAATGAAATTCTAAGTTAGTTATTATTTGCAAAAAAAAAAAAAAAAGTTTATGAGTTTGAACATCAAATATCTTGTCTTTGTAGTGCATTCAACTGAATATGGGTTGAAAAGGATTTGCAAATCATTGTATTCCATTTACATTTACATCTAACACAATTTCCCAACTCCTATGGAAACAGGGCTTGTATATATACACACACATATATATATATATATATATATATATATATATATATATATATAAATAAGTATACATACATCTATCTGTATACATACATACTGTATCTATACATATATACAGTATATATATAGATATATATATATATATATACAACACATACATATATCTTCATACATATATATATTTACATACATATATACACACACACACACACACACACACACACACATATATACATACATACATATGTATATATTCACACATATATATGTATACATATATATATATATATTTAAAAATACATATATATATATATTTATATATATACACACACACACACACACACACACATATATACATACTATACATACGTGTGTGCGTGTGTACATATATTAATTCAATGGATATATAATTGATAACATTATATATATTAAGAGTATGTGAAAGTTTGACTCTTATGCACCTCAATCAGAAATATCAAGCAGCTAAAATGTGCCAAAAAGTGTGAAAATAGTGTTTTGCATTTTTCCCATGATGTTTTCTAATGGATTGAAATGGGTGTAATTTAGAATTTCTTTATGATGAATGGACCATTTTATAATATCCACAACATGACCGTTGACTAGGGAAGGTTGTTTGCATTGGATCATAAAAGTAAATGCTGCATTTTGTTTCATTCAAATTGTGATAGTTGGCCATAGGCCTGAAATACTCATGTTGTCCATAAGAAACATGTAAACTGAAATCTCCCTGAGGCCAAATAAAGTCACGACGCCGGCGGGCCAAATTATAGACACTGGCGGGCCACAGAGTCCACCAATGGTAGTTTGAACACCCCTGAATTAAACATTTAAGCGTCAAAATAAGAAAGAAACACTTCACTTACAGGTTCTTTAGCTCCTTGTAGTAAAACATATCCAGGTCTGTGATATTTTCAAGGCCGGCTTGGTTTTCGATGTAACTGAAAAAGAAAACATGAGCGTGAAAGATCAGTGAATTATATTTATATAGCACTTTAAATGGTGTAAGCCATCATGTACATCTTTAAGCTGTATTAAAACCAACATGTTGGGCAAAGTGTCTTGCCCAAAGACACAAGGGCAGGGAGTAGGATGGCGGAAGCATTGTTTTGAACTAACACCTATTATTGAATTCATTCAACTTTATTTGTAGAGCACTTACCAGCCCGATACGTTCAAACAGAGTGTGAGAAGGTACACGTACATTTGGTACATAGGATAATTTCAATTGATCAATCATCCAGATGTAGAAACACTCAAGATGTGCAATTAAGCACCAGCAAGGACAACTGCCCTGCTAACTGTTTCAAGATCTCCTTTGATCGGACCAACAAAGTTTTTTTTTTTTTTCTTTCCGTTCCCTGGAACAAAACTCTCCGCTCCATTCATTCATTTCTTCCCCACGGCCTCCTTGTCCTGCATTACGAAATGAAGGCTTTGCAGAAGGATAATATTTCAAGCTTTAATGATTGTCTTTGTGAGATGGTCCTTCATCATAGAATCCTTGGGATATGTCTTTCAGGCCATGGTTTGAAAAAACTAAATAATAGCTCAACTAATTTGCAGAAATGCAAACACAAAAGCTGCTCCTACTTACTTTTTTGGGGCTCAAATAAGTATAAAATGATACAACAAAAATTTCTGAGCAGGACAAAAAACGTTTTTTTTTGTTATTTACAGATGAATCACAGCACTTGGCTTAATCAAATGTTTATACGTTAATGTATAAATAAAAGCTGCGGAAAAACGTAATTAATAAATAATGAATGATTATATATATATATATATATATATATATATATATATATATATATATAATCATTCATGGAGGGATATATATATATATATATCCCTCCATCCATTTTCTTTCTACCGCTTATTGCGTTTGGAGTCGCGGGGGGCGCTGGGGCCTATCTCAGCTACAATCGGGCGGAAGGCGGTGTACACCCTGGACAAGTCGCCACCTCATTACAGGGCCAACACAGATAGACAGACAACATTCACACTCACAATAACACACTAGGGCCAATTTAGTGTTGCCAATCAACCTATCCCCAAGTGCATGTCTTTGGAAGTGGGAGGAAGCCGGAGTACCCGGAGGGGAGGACATGCAAACTCCACACAGAAAGATCCCGAGCCCGGGATTGAACCCAGGACTACTCAGGACCTTCGTATTGTGAGGCAGACGCACTAACCCCTCTGCCACCGTGAAGCAAGCACATTTGGAACCTCAAAGACAATAATGTTGAATATTCAATAACATGGCAAATTCTTGCATCCAGCACACCTTACAACAGTGGTAATAAAAGATGCAACCTATGCTTAAAAGAGAAACTGTTTATTATATATCATCCAGACCTGTCATCCCTCAACAAACGCAGTGAAATCATATCAACATGCCGCCACAGACGGAAACACCTCCTAGGTAACACATGAGCCAATCACCACGCCCCTACGCCTGCCTGTACCCACCCACTCTGTGCCCTATATAAACCATTGTATGTGAATGCTTCCATTAAAATCTCCTGATGATTGAGGGAACCCCTCATGAAACAGTTCTGTAGAGATGAAGTAGTCTTGTGATTTTTCCCACATATATACATATACATATATATATATATATATATATACACAAACACACACACACAGTTGTGGTCAAAAGTTTACATACACTTGTAAATAACTTGTAAATTCTACAACTCTTGTTTTTTTTGTGATAGAGTGATTGGAGCACATACTTGTTGGTCACAAAAAAAATTCATGAAGTTTGGTTCTTTTAGAAAAATTTTATTGAGTCTACTGGGTCAAACAGCAATGTGAATATTTGGTTACATGTCCCTTGGCAAGTTTCACTGCAATAAGGCGCTTTTGAAGCAAAGTTTCGTTGTACTTGTGCAATGACAATGAAGACCTATCTATCAATCTATCTATTTTTGGTAGCCATCCACAAGCTTCTGGTTGAATTTTTGACCACTCCTCTTGACAAAATTGGTGACATGGACTTGTTTCTTCAGCATTGTCCACACGTTTAAGTCAGGACTTTGGAAAGGTCATTCTAAAACCTTAATTTTAGCCTGATTTAGCCATTCCTTTAACACTTTTGACGTGTGTTTGGGGTCATTGTCCTGTTGGAACACTCAACTGCGCCCAAGACCCAACCTCCGGGCTGATGATGTTAGGTTGTCCTGAAGAATTTGGAGGTAATCAGGTAAAACAGGCCCAGAGCATAATACTACCACCACCATGCTTGACAGTAGAAATGCTGTTCCTGGGATTAAAGGCCTCGTTTTTTCTCCTCTGAACATATTGCCGGGTCTTGTGCCCAAACAGCTAAACATTTTTGTTTCATCTGACCACAGAACTTTCCTCCAAAAGGTCTTATCTTTGTTCATGTGGTGTCGGATTAAACAAAAATTGGCTGCATTAATACGAATGCAGCCATGCTTCTACTACATTCGTATTAATTTCCAAAAAGTGTCAGCCTGAAAAAAAAAAAACAACAACCACCAATGAGATGGTGGATGAAGTAAAATAAAAAAGTTTTTACATGTTTAGCATCAAACTTGACCTTAAAAATTTAAGTACACTGTATAAAAATGACCGTAAAAAACTATGGCAAACAATTGTTGAATAGTGAATTGTGAACATAATAAACATTTTTACAATGCATTTGCAAGTACTGTAATGCCACAAGCATACAACTACTCTCAAATCTACAGTATTATTCTGTCCAAATTAAAGCTTTTGTAGATTATACATTTACATTTGCAGCAGACTTTAATTTTTTTAGGAGTTTGTGTTAAGCCTAGTTAAGTTTTGGCAGACAGTATTTTTGCGGCAGGCGGATTTAGACATTGAGGGTTTAAGTCAATGGGCTTTTTATTGTAAACTACATGGAAATGAACAAAGTGTGTTGGATCTGGTTTATTTAACAGATAGGGAGCATTTAAGGCTCATTTGAAGCAACATGTCGCTCGCCCGGAAAAGGGGGGAATGCCATCTCCGGGTTGGGGAGGAGACCCTGCCCCAAGTGGAGGAGTTCAAGTACCTAGGAGTCTTGTTCACGAGTGGGGGAAGAGTGGATCGTGAGAACGACAGGCGGATCGGTGCGGCGTCTTCAGTAATGCGGACGTTGTACCGATCCGTTGTGGTGAAGAAGGAGCTGAGCCGGAAGGCAAAGCTCTCAATTTACCGGTCGATCTACGTTCCCATCCTCACCTATGGTCATGAGCTTTGGGTCATGACCGAAAGGATAAGATCACGGGTACAAGCGGCCGAAATGAGTTTCCTTCGCCGTGTGGCGGGGCTCTCCCTTAGAGATAGGGTGAGAAGCTCTGTCATCCGGGAGGAACTCAAAGTAAAGCCGCTGCTCCTTCACATCGAGAGGAGCCAGATGAGGTGGTTCGGGCATCTGGTCAGGATGCCACCCGAACGCCTCCCTAGGGAGGTGTTTAGGACACGTCCAACCGGTAGGAGGCCACGGGGAAGACCCAGGACACGTTGGGAAGACTATGTCTCCCGGCTGGCCTGGGAACGCCTCGGGATCCCGCGGGAAGAGCTAGACGAAGTGGCTGGGGAGAGGGAAGTCTGGGTTTCCCTGCTTAGGCTGCTTCCCCCGCGACCCGACCTCGGATAAGCGGAAGAAGATGGATGGATGTTGCAGAAGGCCATGTTGTGTGCTGTCCAGTGAAAGGTTGTACAAATACTTCCAAGTTAAAATCCTCACGTACCGCTCACGTGTTTTGGAAACACAGGCATTTTGCAGATACTAGTATTGGTGTTAAGGTCATCGTCAGCAGTGGAGCAGTGGAAAGTGCTTGTGCCCCACAGTGGGAAGGTTCTGGGTTCGATTCTCTCTGTGTAAAGTTTGCATGTGCTTCCGGTGACTGAGTGGGTTCTCTGCGGGGACTTCAGCTTCCTCTCAGACATGCACCTGGGGATAGGCTGATTGTCAACACTAAAATGAGTTTTACGGTGAATTGCTGGCAGTCACGGCTTGCCAGTATTTTACCGTCAATTCTTTAGGTTTTGTGTAAACAGGTTAACAATATGTACGTTTTTTTCACAGTAAATTATTGTAAGCAAAAACAGTTATCAACTATAACATTTACGAATTCAACATCAACATACCGTAATGGCCGATACATTGTGACTGTATTTTTTTATGGTGAATTCCTGGAAAACACAGCTGCCGTTATTACCTGAGTGGTAGAACAGGACAGATTGGGGAAAAAAAATATATTTATGACTTTTTAAAATCGATTAAAAATTGTTACTAATAAGAAAAGTAAATAATCTGAAAAATATTTATATATTTTTTATATATAGCTACCTCATCACAGGGCCAACAAAGACAGACGGATATCATTCACACAACAATATAATTTACCTGAGTGGCATGGCAGATTGGAAAAAAACAAAAAAACATTTTTTAGTCAATTAACAATTGTTAGAAAAAATAATAGTGATTTAACCTGAAAATATGTATATATATATATATTTTTTTTTTAATATGCCTAGAATCTACATTAACAATATGATTTAGCTGAGCGGCTGGACACGACAGATGATTTTTTTTTTTTTTTTTTTTTTTTAATGGTTGAGAATTGTTACAAATAAGAACAGTGATAATGATGTGTAAATCAATTATTATTTTTTGATATCCCTAGAATATACATCAACAGTACGGTTTGCCTGAGTGGCTGGACAGCACATTTGGAATTTTATATTTATTCATTTTTTATTTTTTGAATCAATTAAGAACCATCACAATTAACAGTTGTTAATGTGAAAAAAAATTTTTTTTAAATGTATTCCTAGAATCTACATCAACAATATGGTTTACCTGAGTGGCTGGACAGGACAGATTGAAAATAAAATACATTTTTGATTTTTTGGAATCCATTAGGAACCGTTACAAATAAGAACAGTGAAAAATCTGAAAGTTTTTTTTTTTTTCAAAACATCCTTAGAATCTACATCAACAATATTATTTATTTTTTATTTATTTATTTAGCCTTTATTTAACCAGGTAAAATCCCATTGAGATCAAAGAACTCTTTTCCGAGGGACACCCGGCCAAGAGGGCAGCAGCAAGGTTACATTAAAAACAGTAAACAACACATAAAACATCACATTTACAACATTAAAACTTTCTCATATGACACATGTGCATACAAACAAGGTAGACTGCAATCCTTTCACAGAAGCTTTAAACTCATTTAAAGTAACAAGGGTTTGAAGTTGAATATTCGATTGTAAATTATTCCAAGTCTAAGGACTGGACAGGACAGATGAAAAAAAAAGTTAAAAGAATTTTAACCGATTAAGAATCGTTACAAATCAGAAGCGTGATAAATCTGAAAATCTTTTTTTTAATATTCCTGGACTATCATGGTTTGCCTGAGGGGCTGGACAGGACATTTGGAATTGTATTATTATTATTATTATTATTATCCATCCATCCATTTTCTACCGCTTGTTCCCTTTTGGGGTCGCTGGCGCCTATCTCAGCTACAATCAGGCGGAAGGCGGGGTACAACCTGGACAAGTCGCCACCTCATCGCAGGGCCAACACAGATAGACAGACAACATTCACACTCACATTCACACACTAGGGACCATTTAGTGTTGCCAATTAACCTATCCCCAGGTGCATGTCTTATTATTATTATTATTATTATTATTATTATTTTTAAATCAATTAAGAACCGTTACTGATTATAACAGTTGTTAATGTGAAAATATATATATTTTTTGAATATATCCCTAAAATCTACATCAACAATATGAGTTACCTGAGTGGCTGGACAGGGCAGACTGAAAAAAAAAAAAAAAGTTTAGATTATTTTGTAATCGATTAACAACCGTTAAAAATAATAGTAGTGATTTAACCTGAAAATAGTTTTTTGTTTTTGTTGCTGGTAGCGGGGTGTATAAAATAGTCAGGAATTGTCATGAATACAAAGGATTATGGGTATTTGTTGTGTTGCGTTTATGTTGTGTTACTGTGAGGATGTTCTCCCGAAATGTGTTTGTCGTTCTTAATTGGTGTGGCTTCACAGCGTGGCGCATATTACCAAGAGTGTTAAAATTGTTTCTATCACAACCATTAGTGTACTATGTGTCACCCAGTATGCCTTGCAGTCGTGTGCGGGTTGCCACGGAAGCCACACACAACATGATGCTGGACTGACAAGCCGATCGTACATGTTGTAGTAGGCGACATAACCAATGGCTTCATGGCACGCCCTAATATTTAATATCTGGGTGACTACCGACAGTCATGCAGGAGAATAATAGCGTCTCTAATTGTCTTCTTCGCTTTATGACACTGGTCTTAAATAGCTCTTTGAATGGCAAAGGATACCGATCACAGAACCATGCATATCATATATTTCCGGATGGTTCAACCGCCACCCGCCCGAATCTAATTAAAATCTATTTTTTCGTCATGTCAACCACCCGACCCGCGGTTTATCCGCCGATCAGACTGCAAACCGCGCACCTCTAGTGGCTAGACAGGACAGATGAGGAAAAAAAACAAAAACATTTTTAATCGATTAAGAATAGTTACAAATACAATAGTGATAAATCCGAAAATCAATTTGTCCTGTCCAGCCACTCATTTGACAGACATTTGGATTTGTACTTTTATTTTATTTTAATAAATTAAGAACCATTACGAATAATAACAGCTGTTAATGTGAAAATCGTTTTTATTAAAATACATCCCCAGAATTTTCATCAACAGTAGGATTTACCCAAGTGGCTGGACAGGACATATTGAAAAAAATAAAATAAAAATCAGATTTTTAATTATTTTCTTTTTTAATCGATTAAGGATCATTACACATAAGAATCGCGATTAATCTGAAAACTTTTTTTTTTTTACACCGTTAGTGTGCTCAAACATATAGCTCAAACTGTTGCTATATTTACCAGGAGCAATTGTGTCAGGCTTGTGTTGGAATGATTTGTCCTGCAAGTCTCAACAGCTGGAGGCAAGAACACTCCAGCATGCGACCTGCTTTAAGTTTCCTCTCCTACTCCCGTTTGATGAGTCCGTGCAGCAATAATGTGATGAGAGGGCAGGTGGGGTTGCCCGTCGCCTTGACTTATCGGATTAAGCCAATTGGGTTGTATATCATCGAGTGTTCCCGAGGGGCCCGGGGCTGCGCATTGACTGGCAATTCACAAAATTGAATTTATCACTCGGCTTATGATGAACCCCGGGCCCGCCGTCGCGCCGTTAATGGACTCTCCTTTGCGTGGCGCTCCGGCCGCGCGGTCCCTCACACGCGTTGTGTTTGGAGCATATTGATGGATTGGACGTCAGCGTGGTGTTTGCGAGCGAACACCGATGTAGGGAAGGCGGTAAGGGAGACGAAGGGGGGGAGTTTGATTGACAGTGGAAGCGAGTAATGGACTTTGCTGCGCCAACGCCTCAGAAAAATTCTTAACAATCGCTCGGCGTCTAATTGCTCAGATTGCCAAGGCAGAACAAAGCGGGAACAGCATGGTGTTGCCGAGAGCGACATTTATATCTTTTATAACTCTGTAAGGCCGCCGCCTCCCCCACCCCCCTCTGAAATCACAAGGTACGACTGAAAGTGAAAGCTTTCCAGCGGCACGCCAACACGACTCCTGTTGATTTGTTCGACCCGGAAAGTGAATACAAAGTTGCGAGGAAATAAGCCAAGCTAGGCCCTCGGCTCCGTGGCACCATTTTTGGATTTTGGGGGAAACAGCAAACCAACGAGGTCACAACGACCTCTGGGCTCGCAGCCAATCGCTCGTCAGGAATTCACATTCTGGCCCGGGTAATTGAAAAATATTTTGTGTGTATTACAACCCCCATGGCTGAGAGTGAAAGCATGTTGCACAAAGTAATAATCCGCTGGCCTCAGACGTCGACCCTATTGTGGTACTCCTCCGACTCAACAACAATTTGGACTGGCAGGCTCTCGTATTGCTGCCATGAGCCGGAGCAGAGCCGCGAGACATCGAGGAGAATTGTTCCTGTGGACGTGGTTCGCGGTATGGGACAGACATGTCGCACAAAGCGTATTTGCTGTTTAGCACCGCCCTAATGCCTGCTTGCAGCTTTTTCAAATATGTATGAAAATAGAAAAAGATGGGGGTATAAATATATTTTTTGTTTGAATATGGACAAACATGACACAAAAACAATACTAATTGTTACAAAAGCCCACTGTTTAATATGTTTGTGTTCATACTTCACTGATGAGTATTTGGCCAGCGCCGTTTTGTCCTACTAATTCTGGCGGTCCATGAACTCACCGCAGTGGCGTGGACTGTGACACGACAGTTTGTTTATATGTAAAACTTTCTCCGAAGCTGCCACAGAAAGATGTGTTGTATGCCACTCCTTCTTTGTATCATTTTGTCCAACTGATGTTTTATGCTGTGCGTGAATGCACAAAGGTGATGTCTGTTGATGTTATTGACTTGTGTGGAGTGCTAATTTAGGCATTTTAGGTCAGTGCATGACTGCAAGCTAATCCAATTAAATAAACTCTTCAAACTTAAAGGCCTACTGAAATGAGATTTTCTTATTTAAACGGGGATAGCAGGTCCATTCTATGTGTCATACTTGATCATTTCGCGATATTGCCATATTTTTGCTGAAAGGATTAAGAAGAGAAAATCGACGATAAAGTTCGCCACTTTAGGTACTTCCTGAAAAAGCCTCGCCTTTACGTGGGGGCTCCTATCATATTCACATTGTTTCTAATGGGAGCCTCCAACAAAAAGTGCTATTCGGACCGAGAAAACGACAATTTCCTCATTAATTTGAGCAAGGATGAAAGATTCGTGTTTGAGGATATTGATAGCGACGGACTAGAAAAAAAAAACATTGGGATGGATTCCGATGTTTTTAGACACATTTACTAGGATAATTCTGGGAAATCCCTTATCTTTCTATTGTGTTGCTAGTGTTTTAGTGAGTTTAATATTACCTGATAGTCGGAAGGGTGTCTCCACGGGTGTCTTGACGCCAATGTCGCAGGGAAGTCGACGGCAGCTTCATGGACGGCCCAAGCTCAGCTTTTCTCCGGTAAAAAGCGACTTTTTTACCACAATTTTCTCACCGAAACCTGCTGGTTGACATTTGGTCTGGATTCATGTTCGCTTGACCGCGCTCTGATCCATAGTAAATTTTCAAGTCCGGGAATTTTAAACAAGGAATCACCGTGTGTTTGTGTGGCTAAAGGCTAAAGCTTCTCAACTCCATCTTGCTACTGTGACTTCTCCAATATTAATTTAACAAATTGCAAAAGATTCAGCAACACAGATCTCCAAAATACTGTGTAATTATGCCGTTAAAGCAGACGACTTTTAGCAGTGTGTGTGTGTGCAGCGCTCATACTTCCTAAAAACGCGTGACGTCCTGCGTACACGTCATCATTACACGATGTTTTCAAGACGAAACTCCCGGGAAATTCAAAAGTGTAATTTAGTAAACTAAAAAAGCCGTATTGGCATGTGTTGCAATGTTAATATTTCAACATTGATATATAAACTATCAGACTGTGTGGTGGGTAGTAGTGGGTTTCAGTAGGCCTTTAAAGTATTTACAAAGTACCAATAAGAAGAACCATGATAAACATTCTGAATTTATTTCATCCATCCATTCATTGTCTAGATAATGTTACTCATCTCACTACTGTATATGAAATATAACTTACTTCACTAATTACTATTTATTTATTTTTATTGTTATATCTTAGAGCAGGGGCGCTCACACTTTTTCTGCAGGCAAGCTACTTTTCAATTGACCAAGTCGAGGAGATCTACCTCATTCCTATTTATAATTTATATTTATTTATTTATGAAAGAGACATTTTTGTTAACAAGTTAATGGTGTTTAATGATAATACAAGCATGTTTAACACACATAGATTCCTTTCTTTCATGAAGACAAGAATATAAGTTGGTGTATTTGATTCTGATGACTTGCATTGATTGGAATTAGACAGTGGTGCTGATAACGTCCGCATTTTCAAATGGAGGAAAAAAAAAGTCCTCCTTTCTGTCCAATACCACATGAAAGTGGTTGGATTTGGCATCTCATTTGTCCAACTTGCATACTCGTTTTTAAACACTTTGTTATGAGAGTAGCATATGTGTGTGGCCCTTTAATGTTTGGCAGCAGTGACGTCAGTGACTGTGCGGGTGGGCAAGCAAGTGAGAAAGCGGTCGCTGAGGGCGGGGGAGAAATACATTGGCATCAAACTCCGTAGCTTGCTAGCTTGTGCACGCTAGCTTTCTGAGACTCTTAGTTTGTTAGCATATTTGACTTTCCCTAATGTCCTCCGTGTGTTTAATCTATATTTGCATGTCTCATGACACATTATCGGTCTGTAATATTGGATGTTAACTGATAGTTGTTTTTGCGCCATTTTGTTCCAGACCACAGCAAACGTTGCCATGTTGTTCCAGGCCACATCAAACGTTACCCAGCTTGCAAAGAAAAAAATCCATTAGAAGAAGACAGCCTGCGAAAACTTGGGCACACACATCTACACTTTTGGCCGTTCTACGCCAGTAACTTCCAGGAGTTATCTCTCTCCCTCAAAAGTTTTACTAATGTTTTCCAATGTTGTTATGTGTAGAATAAAAATTACATTTCAGTATTTCTTTCAACGAAGAATTGCGACACATAGTCATTTCGATAGTAGGGTAATATAGCTTACAGACACATCATGTGTGGCCTTTATTATAACAATTTTATAAAGCGTTAATTTTTTTGCGGATTGTTTTTTTGTATTTTTGGGCTAATATGGCTCTTTCAACATGTTGAGTTGCAGACCCCTGAGTTAGCCCAATAACGCCAAACGTATCATACGTGATGCATAGGTTTTTGATCCCTCAACATCATCAGTGTAATTAGTTTTGTCTCAAAAAGTCTGACATATTAGATCAGATGCAAGCATTTACCGTATCACCCACATGGGGGCAGTAATTGACTTATTCGACGGCTGTGCAGTCATCTTGCAAGACTGCCACGAAGAAGAAACGAGAGCCGCCTGATTTTTGAAGAGAAAATGTGTCAAATTGGAAATGGGTAAGGTAAGACAAATGTATTTTTTTCACTGACACATCAGTATGAACGGTTAATCTGATGACGCAATGTGAAATGACTTAATACTTAAAGGCCTACTGAAACTCACTACTAAAGTCCACGCAGTCTGATAGTTTATATATCAATGATGAAATATTAACATTGCAACACATGCCAATACGGCCTTTTTAGTTTACTAAATTACAATTTTAAATTTTCCGCGGAGTTTCTTGTTGAAAAGGTCGTGGAATGATGACGCGTGCGCGTGACGTCACGGACTGTAGAGGACATATTAGCGCAGCACCATTTGCGGCTAAAAGTCGTCTCTTTTCATCGCACAATTACACAGTATTCTGGACATCTGTGTTGCTGAATCTTTTGCAATTTGTTCAATTAATAATGGAGAAGTCAAAGTAGAAAGATGGAGGTGGGAAGCTTTAGCCTTTAGCCACACAAACACAGGGTGTTTTCTTCTTTAAAATTCCCGGAGTTGAAGCTTTACTATGGATCACAGCGGTCAGCCGAACATGGATCCCGACCACTTGTCAACCGGCAGGTTTCAGTGAGAAAATTGTAGTAAAAAGTCGCCTCTTACCGGAGACATCAGCTGAGCTTGCGCAGTCCATGCAGCTGCCGTCGACTTCCCTCAGAGACTGGCGTCAAGACACCCGTGGACACACCCCTCCGACTATCAGGTACTATTTAATCTCACTAAAACACTAGCAACACAATAGAAAGATAAGGGATTTCCCAGAATTATCCTAGTAAATGTGTCTAAAAAAAAACGGAATCCGTCCCCATGCAATCGCCTTTTTTTTTCAACTTTAGTCCTTCACTATCAATATCATCATCCACAAATCTTTCATCCTCGCTCAAATTAATGGGGAAAATTTTGTTTTCTCGGTCCGAATAGCTCTTGATGCTGGAGGCTCCCATTATAAACAATGTGAGGACGTGAGGAGCCCTCACACTTGTGACGTCATCGTCTGCGACTTCCGGTAAAGGCAAGCCTTTTTTATTAGCGACCAAAAGTTGCAAACTTTATCGTGGATGTTCTCTACTAAATCCTTTCAGCAAAAATATGGCAATATCGCAAAATGATCAAGTATGACACATAGAATGGACCTGCTATCCCTGTTTGAATAAGAAAATCTCATTTCAGTAGGCCTTTAATAATAAAACTCTGTTGAATGATCTGGAACAGCTGGGAAAAGATGATGACGATGAATTATGTTTGGAAATAACATGATAGTTGTTTATGTGTCAAATATGATACAAATTTAAAATCATCTATGGAAATAGATTTTTGTAAAAAAAACAAAAAAAAAACAATTTGTACAGAAAGACCAATAAAAGCTCTAGTTTTAAATAATTGCAAATTTCCGTCAATCATGTAGTGGTTCAGGCTTTAAAGGGTTAAACAAGTGTCTCTAATTATCATTATTGTTATTATTAACTGTGGCTGATGACTGTTGCAGAACATTACTTTAGACGAAAAAACAAGTAGAGGTATCCAAAAAAAAGTAAAATAGATTTTCAGATTAATCGCTATTCTTATTTGTAACGATTCTTAATCGATTAAACATTTGCAGATTTAATTTTTTTTGTCCTGTCACTTAGGCAAATCACATTGATGTAGATTCTAGGAATGTCAAAAAAATATATATTTACAGATTAATCGCTATAACTATTTGTAACGATTCGTAATGGATAAAAGATATTAAAAAATGAAAAATAAAAATGTAAATATTTTGGAAATTTTTTTTTAATCTGTCCTGTCCAGCCAGTCAGGCAAATCATATTGTTGATGTACACTCTAGAAATGTCAAAAAAATAATCTATTTACATATGAATTGCTATTCCTATTTGTGACGATTCCTAATCGGTTAAAAAAATGTGTCCAAAAATTTTTTTATTTTTTATTTTTATTTTTCACTCAGACAAATCATATTGTTAATGTAGAGCAGGGGTTCAAAACTCATTAGAGATCAGGGGCAACATAGAGAAAAATCTACTCCCAAGTGGGCCGGACTTGTAAAATCACGGCACGATAACTTAAAAATAAAGACAACTTCAGATTATTTTCTTTGTTTAAAAATAGAACAAGCACATTCTGAAAAATGTAAAAATGATGATTTTGAAGTTGTTGTTTTTTTACACTTACATGTTTCAGTTTATTTGTCGTTATTAATACTTTCTGAGTAAATTATGTGATAATGTTCATCAGTCATCATTGGTGTTGATTTTCAATCTATCAAGATAAAAAAAATATAAAAATTAAATCACAGGATGTTATTTAAGTAAATTGCTCATTTTCCTCGACTGGTGCACTAACATCCTGTTTTTATATATATATATATACATATATATATATATATATATATATATTTTTTTTTTACATATGTAGCATAATCTACAAAAAATAAAGAATTGCTATTGAGACATCTAGTGGACACAGAACAGCAGTTTCTTTCATTCAAAAATTTCGGCTCATTTTTATAGTTCGCAAACTCGTCTCGCGGGCCGGATAAAACCTGTTCGTGGGCTTGATCCGCCTGCGAGCCGTACGCTTGACCACCCTGATGTAGATGATCTATATCTGCTGTACACATTTACTTTAGAAAAGTGTTGGATACTTCTCTTGTTGACTTTATTAATCGCTTGGTAGAATTTTATCAAAATAAAGTTTTCTTTTTGAAGTATGATAGAATACTTATCACAGCTGTTTATCTATTTTATGGAGAAATGTTCCTTTTGACTGTACTTAAATGTAGAATATATTTATATTATTCATATATTTATATTATTTATATTATATATATCCATCCATCCATCCATTTTCTACCGCTTATTCCCTTTTGAGGTCGCGGGGGGCGCTGGCGCCTATCTCAGCTACAATCGGGCGGAAGGCGGGCTACACCCTGGACAAGTCGCCACCTCTATATATATATATATATATATATATATATGTGTACACACAGGTATATATGATATAAATTATATTATTCATTATTATTTCCCCCAAGGATCAACAAAGTACTTTCTATTCTATTCTATTCTATGTAGTTAATCATTGAACTGGCACCCAATGTAGGGTTGTACGGTATACCGGTATTAGTATAGTACCGCGATACTAACGAATCATATTCGGTACTATACCGCCTCTGAAAAGTACCTCTGGCAAATATCATTCCTGCAGGACAAGGAATAGCTAAACATGCTTCACTACACACCGTAGCTCACTGGCATCAAAATGAAAACAAACGCCATTGGTGGATCTACTCCTAACATCCACTGTAATGATACCAAGTACAGTAGCGTATTAACTCGATACTACTATGATTACGTCAAAATTTTGTGGCATCACAACATCTTCTTTCGTTTAAATTTTTTTTATTAGGTTTATAAACTCAAGAAATATGTCCCTGGACACATGAGGACTTTGAATAGGACCAATGTATGATCCTGTAACGACTTGGTATCGGATTGATGCCTAAATTTGTGGTATCATCCAAAACTAATATAAAGTATCAAACAACAGAAGAACAAGTGATTATTACATTTGAACAGAAGTGTAGATAGAACATGTTAAAAGAGAAAGTGAGCAGATATTAACAGTAGATGAACAAGTAGAGTAATTTAAATTTTATACCACCTCTCTGACACAATATGTTACTGCATACGTCAGCAGCTAAACTAGAAGCCTTCGTTGGCTTACTTACTAATTAAAAAGACAAGTTGTCTTGTATGTTCACTATTTTATTTAAGGACAAACTTGCAATAGGAAACATTTTTAATGTACCTTAAAACTTTTTGTCAAAATAAAGCCAATTATGCCATTTTTTGTGGTCCCCTTCATTTAGAAAAGTACCGAAAAGTGTCAAAACAATTTTAGTACCGGTACCAAGATATTGGTATCGGCACAACACTTACCCAATGTTATTGAAAAGTATGGATTTGGAATTTAGAATCGATTCTGAATCGAATCGTGTGGTGCCCAAAGACTGAACAACAAGTGCTACGAACCCACTTCAACTTCGAATCAAAGTTTGCCCAACTCTTCCGAAACAGTTGAGCTAAAGATTTTGTCTCCATTTGCAATGTTGAAAAGATTATTTTCAAAGCAGACAGTTCTATGCAACTTTTTTTTAGTATGCAACCTTGAAGTTGTGCAAGTTTTTGTCAGAATCCCCTTGATCTTGGACAACATGGCCCTCCCAACTCCCTGACTGGACTGGACGTACGTCCAAAGCCTTCCATCCATTCACGACATCACACGAGTACTCACATGTCCGTCACGTTCTCGCTCTCCTGCGACGCCAAAGCCGGGATGCTGGCAATGCCGTCGGACTGCAAGCACTGCACCATGGCGGGGGAGCACCGGCACGCCGACGGGCACCCCGCCGATGTAAGCCCCGGGCCCAGGGTCAATAGGGCGAGCGCCAGGGCCAAGGGTGCCGCGGCCATGTTCCTGGGAAGGTGATCTTTTTCTGGGTGTTTCTGTGGTTGACACGGAGGATTCACATTGAGTGGCGTTCCAGGCTGGTGGTCACAGTCCGGGACTGAGGCACAACTGTACTGAGCAGCGGCAAGGGGCGGGCAGGCAAGGCAAGGGGCCTCTGGGGACATGGTGGTGATGGTGGGTCGGCTGCCTCTCTCTCTTTCCTTCTCCATCCCAGGCAGGGAAGGGAGGGGCAGGAGTCACCGAAGACAGTGGGCGGGATGGAGGGAGGGATTGGTGGGGTCAAGGAAGTGTTGATGCGGCTGAAGAGGCGGAGGAGATGGGTGTGCTTGTCCAAACAAAGTTCCGTGAAGGGGCGTGGATCTATTGACTGTTCATGCCAAGGGTCCCCAATCCAAGACGTCCCAAGTCCAAAAAAATATGTATATACTTTTTAAGAAATCTTTCATGGCCACGCGCTCACAGGCTAAATGTTGGGAGATGGACGGGATCGAAAGAAGAGGAAGAAGAAGACAGAGGGACATAAAATATACACACAAATACATAACCTATTCCTTTAAAGGCCTACTGAAACCCACTACTAGCGACCACACAGTCTGATAGTTTATATATCAAAGATGAAATATTAACATTGCAACACATGCCAATACGGCCTTTTTACTTTACTAAATTGCAATTTTAAAATTTGCGCAAAGTATCCTGTTGAAAACGTCGCGGTATGATGACGCGTGCGCGTGACGTCTCGGATTGTAGCGGACATTTTGTTCCAGCCCGATCCCAGCTATAAATCGTCTGCTTTAATCCCATAATTACACAGTGTTCTGGACATCTGTTTTGCTGAATCTTTTGCAATTCGTTCAATTAATAATGGAGACGTCAAAGAAGAAAGATGTAGGTGGGAAGCGGTGTATAGCGGCTGCCTTTAGCAACAAAAACACAACCGGTGTTTCCTTGTTTGCATTCCGAAAGGTGAAGCTTTACTATGGAACAGAGCGGTCAAGCGAACATGGTTCTCTGCCACATGTCAACCGGCAGGTTCCGGTGAGAAAATTGTGGTAATAAGTCGTCTCCCACCGTAGACATGAGTGGAGCTTGCTTCGTTCCTCGTGCACCTGTCAAAGAGGCAGCTGCAGGCTCTCTTGCCTCATCCGACCGGCCGCCCCCGAACGTGGGATGCTTCCACCGTGGAGGAGGGAGAAAAAAAGCTCAGCCCGGCCCGACCGGCTGCCTTCGCTTCGCCTCGTCGAGAAACGTGGCTTC
Organism: Nerophis ophidion; assembly: GCF_033978795.1. Classification (NCBI taxonomy): domain Eukaryota; kingdom Metazoa; phylum Chordata; class Actinopteri; order Syngnathiformes; family Syngnathidae; genus Nerophis; species Nerophis ophidion. The sequence continues at coordinate 25,099,475 of NC_084631.1, read as the reverse complement.
CCTCAGAGACACTGCCGGTCACCACACCCCTCCGACTTTCAGGTGCGACCATATAATCTCACTAAAACACTAGTAACACAATAAGCAGATAAGGGATTTTCCAGAATTATCCTAGTAAATGTGTCTAATAACATCTGAATCGCTCCCACTGCCCTGTTTTTTTTCTCTCTAGTCCTTCACTCTCATCCTCACTCAAATTAATGGGGAAATTGTCGCTTTCTTGGTCTGAATCGCTCTCGCTGCTGGTGGCCATGATTGTAAACAATGTGAGGATGTGAGGAGCTCCACAACCCGTGACGTCACACGCACATCGTCTGCTACTTCCGGGACAGGCAAGGCTTTTTTATTAGCGACCAAATGTTCAAATGTAATAATCACTTATTCTTCTGTTGATTGATAATTTACATTAGTTTTGGATGATAACACAAATTTGGGCATCAGTTCGATACCAAATTGTTACAGTCTCGGTTTTATTTGGAATAATATTGCACTGTAATCTTGCCAGATCATTTCTACGACACCAAGGCCAACCTTTTTTTTGCTTGAAATAGAGCATTTTATTCAAAAACCAATGTCATCATTCCAGAACTGTTCACACTGCAAGGTATGATGCAGTGTTTTTCAACCACTAGTGTGCCGTGAGATACAGTCTGGTGTGCCGTGGGAGATTATGTAATTTCACCTATTTGAGTTGAAAAATATTTTTTGCAAACCAGTAATTATAGTCTGCAAATGATGTGTTGTTGTCGAGTGTCTGTGCTGTCTAGAGCTCAGCAGAGTAACCCTGTAATACTCTTCCATATCAGTAAGTGGCAGTCGGTAGCTAATTGCTTTGTAGATGTCGGAAACAGCGGGAGGCAGTGTGAAGGTAAAAAGGTGTCTAACGCTTAAACCAAAATCAAACAAAAGGTGAGTGCCCCTAAGAAAAGGCATTGAAGCTTAGGGAAGGCTGTGCAGAACGAAACTAAAACTGAACTGGCTGCAAAGTAAACAAAAACAGAATGCTGGACGACAGCAAAGACTTACTGGGGAGCAAAGACGGCGTCCACAAAGTACATCCGAACATGACATGACAATCAACAATGTCCCCACGAAGACGGATAAAAACAACTGAAAGTCTTGATTGCTAAAACAAAATAGATGCGTGAAATATCACTCAAAGGAAGACATGAAACTGCTACAGGAAAATACCAAGAAAAGAGAAAAAGCAACCAAAACCATAACTAATAACACTACACACATGAAAACAGCAAAAAAGTCTTAATAGGTGATGTGACAGGTCGTGTCAGTACACCTACTTAGAGACAAGAGCTATATATCGATGAATCCTTGGTTATGGTTTAAATTCATATCCAACAATTGCGACAAAAACTTTTTACGGTCAACTGAGGTTCGTTTTTTAATGATTTTCTGCTGGTGGTGTGCCTCTGGATTTTTTCAACGCAAAAGATGTGCACGGCCTCAAACAAGGTTTACAAACACTTGTATGATGGAGACCAATTTGGGTTTTTTGTTCAAGTAGCAGTAAAGTGGAAAAACAAGTTGCCTCTATATTAAAGCCATCTAATTTTTGACACCAAAGAAACATACAAAGTTTGCGAATAAATAGATATGATCAAAATAGTATCAAAAGGATGGTTTGTGATACCCGGTTAACATACTTTTGAGAACGTTAGCGTTTCAATGATGATTGGAAGCGTTTTAGCTTTTTTTTGTATGTTTAAATCTGAAAATCATGAATTTTAATACATGGTGCTATTGTAGAAGTATGCTAACGTCTCTTATAATAGCATGATAACTTTAGCAAGCTAACGTTTTGGTATGTTTGGATGTCAAAATTATGATTTTTGATACTTGTCATCTTGGACCCCCATTATATTGGCATGCTAGCATTTTATGCTAGCTTTTTTATCTAATTTTGAATGTTTACACCTACAATTAAGGCATTTTAACAGTTAGCGTTATGTTAGAAGTGGTCAAAACGTGGATCTTGGGGTTGGATGCAAAGGAAAAGTTGGCGCGGGCAAGACGTGAATGTAAGTACATATTTATTGATAACACTAACAAACTACAAAAAAGGAAGAAAACAAAAGGCGCGCACAATGGCGGAGAACAAACTTGACTAATGAAAACAAAAGACTAGCACAAAGGCAATTAACTATGAACACGAAACAAAAACACTTACTGTGGCATGGCATGAAGCATGAACTATAATAAACAGGAATCTCATGGGTAGCGGAGGTAGTATGGATGGATAGATAGATAGGATAGGATAATGTCACCAGGACGAACAACAGAAACAGCCCGGCTTAAATAGCAGTGACATTATCAGTGAAAACAGGTGCGTGACTCGACAGGTGAAAACTAATGGGTTGCTATGGTGACAAAACAAACAAAAGTGCACAAAGAGTCCAAAAACAAAACTGAACATGACTAAAACAAAACAAGACAGAAGTATGCTAACTTGTCCTTTGTCATCATATTGACGTACGCATGGTGATGTTTTTTTCCCAGCGTTATAGCTAATTTCAGATTTTCAAACCTAAAAATAAGGGATTTTGATATTTGGCGCCATCTTGGAAGTATGTTAATGTCTCTTATATTAGCATGCTATGTTAATGTCTCTTGTATCTAAGCTAGCTTTTTAGCTAATTTTGAATGTTCACACCTACAAATAAGGCATTTTAACACTTGGCGTCATCTTGGAAGTATGCTAACTTGTCGTATATCATCATATTGACATACGCATAATGATATTTTTTACCAGCTTTTTAGCTAATTTCAGATGTTCAAACCTAAAAATAATGGATTTTGATATTTGGCGCCATCTTGGAAGTATGTCAATGTCTCCTATATTAGCATGCTATGTTAATGTCTCTTATATCTAAGCTAGCTTTTTAGCTAATTTTGAATGTTCACACCTACAAATAAGGCATTTTAACACTTGGTGTCATCTTAGAAGTATGCTAACTTGTTAAGCTAGCTTTTTAGGTAATTTTGAATGTTCACACCTACAAATAAGGCATTTTAACACTTGGGGTCATCTTAGAAGTATGCTAACTTGTCCTATACCATCATATTGACGTACGCATGATGATATTTTATACCAGCTTTTTAGCTAATTTCAGATGTTCAAACCTAAAAATAAGGGATTTTGATATTTGGCGCCATCTTGGAAGTATGTTAATGTCTCTTATATTAGCATGCTATGTTAATGTCTCTTATATCTAAGCTAGCTTTTTAGCTAATTTTGAATGTTCACACCTACAAATAAGGCATTTTAACACTTGGTGTCATCTTAGAAGTATGCTAACTTGTTAAGCTAGCTTTTTAGATTATTTTGAATGTTCACACCTACAAATAAGGTATTTTAACACTTGGCGTCATCTTAGAAGTATGCTAACTTGTCCTATACCATCATATTGACGTACGCATGATGATATTTTTTACCAGCTTTTTAGCTAATTTCAGATGTTCAAACCTAAAAAAAATGGATTTTGATATTTGGCGCCATCTTGGAAGTATGTTAATGTCTATTATATTAGCATGCTAACATTTTATGCACACTAATTTTGAATGTTCACACCAAGCAATAAAGCAGTTTAACACTCGGTGCCATCTTACAAGTACGCTAACTTGTCCGATGTCATTATAACATGCTAACATTTCATGCTAGCTGCTCGGCTAACTTTGTATGTTTATACCTAAAAATAGTGCCTTTTAATATTTGGCGTTACCTTGGAAGTAGGACTGGGCGATATTGAATTTTATTAACATCTCGATATTTTTTTGCCACGATATATATCTCGAAATTTTTCCTTAGCCTTGAATGAACACCTCATGCATATAATCACAGCAGTATGATGATTCTATGTGTCTACATTAAAACATTCTTCTTCATACTGCATTAATATATCCTACTTTTAAACTTTCATGCAGAGAGGGACGTCAAAACTAAGTCAATTTACCAAAACTGTATTTATTAAATAGTAATTTTCAAAACAAAGTGCAAGACATTTTAAAACAGAGATTAAATCTTGGGTCAAGTGTGTTGATGAGCTTTCTAAATCCGGGCTTTTCAACCACACTAACTGGGGCCATGTCCTTTGCTATGAAATAAGTTACTGTGGTCGTTATCTCCTTCTGTTTGTGACTATGTTTTTCATACTCAAATTATGTTGAGGGCATCCCAAAACTCTCTACCATCCAATTTACAGAACCTATTCCATGAAAGAGATAATCACCATAGTTACAGTTTAAGAGGAAACAACAAATTATATTTGCCTAAATTTAGAACCACTTTAAAATCAATGTGCATTTCAGTGCGTGGAGTCAGTCTGTGGAACAACTTAGGGGACGAGTTAAAAACTTGTTCTAGCATGATTCAATTTAAAACACTGTTTGAAAAAGAAGTACTGAAGAAGTACGATGAGGAAAGAGAGTGATGCCCTCAGCACAGAGCGATGGGAGAGAGGTGTATGGTCGGAGAGTGTTTGGGCCCGTGTGTGTGTGTGTGTGTGTGTGTGTGTTTTGTCTCGTCTTGTCTTGTCTCATGGTATTGTTAGTGTACAGGAGTTTTTTCTTGTTTTGTTTTTGTATTCTATTGTTTATGTCAAATGTGGAATGAGTGAGAGGGGTTGGGCTATTATAAGCAGCTGCTTCATCCAACCCCTTTTCAAGCCTTGCATAAATATCTTTCCCAACATGTAAAAAAAAACAAAAACTGTGTTTAGTTGTACTGTGCGGGTTTGAAATAAATTATTTCAATTCAATTCAATGGAAGACGTCAGGCTCAATTGTGTCAGTGCAGGTTGTTTCACCATTTTTGTCTGCGGGCTATAGAGCGTTTTCCGTTCGGGCTCCAGTACTCTGGAATGCCCTCCCGGTAACAGTTCGAGATGCTACCTCAGTAGAAGCATTTAAGTCTCACCTTAAAACTCATCTGTATACTCTAGCCTTTAAATAGACCTCCTTTTTAGACCAGTTGATCTGCCGCTTCTTTTCTTTCTCCTATGTCCCCCCCTCCCTTGTGGAGGGGGTCCGGTCCGATGACCATGGATGAAGTACTGGCTGTCCAGAGTTGAGACCCAGGATGGACCGCTCGTCGGGACCCAGGATGGACCGCTCGCCTGTATCGGTTGGGGACATCTCTACGCTGCTGATCCGCCTCCGCTTGAGATGGTCTCCTGTGGACGGGACTCTCGCTGCTCTCTTGGATCCGCTTGAACTGAACTCTCGCGGCTGTGTTGGAGCCACTATGGATTGAACTTTCACAGTATCATTTTAGACCCGCTCGACATCCATTGCTTTCGGTCCCCTAGAGGGGGGGGGGGGGGGAGGGGGGGTTGCCCACATCTGAGGTCCTCTCCAAGGTTTCTCATAGTCAGCATTGTCACTGGCGTCCCACTGGATGTGAATTCTCCCTGCCCACTGGGTGTGAGTTTTCCTTGCCCTTTTGTGGGTTCTTCCGAGGCCATCTTAAAAGTATGCCGACTTTGACTGCGGTTCAGAGAACATAACAGGCCTGTCAAAATGTTCTAATTTTGTATATCAATAATAATAATAGATTTTATTTGTAAAAAAGCAGTTTACATTGAGCAAACAACCTCAAAGTGCCACAGTGTAAAAAATAGTAATAATAATAATAATAATAGTAAAAATATAATCAAAATAAATAAAATATACAACTAGAAACAGCCCAATAGCTAGAATCAGCATGCATGTCTATAAAAAGGCTTTTTTTAAAAGATGGATTTTAAGCCTTTTTTAAAAGCATCCACAGTCTGAGGTGCCCTCAGGTGGTCAGGGAGAGCGTTCCACAGACTGGGAGCAGCGGATCTGAAAGCCCGGTCTCCCATTGTTCGAAGCTTTGTCCGTGGAGGTTGGAGGAGGTTAACCTGTCTGGAGTGGAGTATTTGGGGGTGAGCAGTTCCTTGAGGTAGAGGGGGGCATTTCCATGGAGGCACTGGTGAGTTAGTAGGGAGATTTTGAATTCAATCCTGAATGGAACAGGAAGCCGGTGAAGGGATTTGAGAGTTGGTGTGATGTGGTCATGTTTCCGCACTCATCAGGATCCTCGCAGCACTATTTTGTATGTACTGCAGCTTCTGAATGTTCTTGCTGGGGATCCTGACAAGAAGTGCGATGCAGTAGTCGAGCCTCTTATTTCATTTACTTACCTTTTGGCAAACTAAATTGGGTTTAATATTGTCTATTTACATGGTATCAGTGTATAAATATACTAAACCACTCCTCCCTAAGTCATCAGCCTGATTTGTATAAACTACCTGAACTATGAAATGTGGTGGAAACACAAACCACACGTTTAGTTCCAGGAACTCAAGGTGTCAGGAACTAAAGGTTCCAGGTACTTAAAGTTGTTGAGCTTTCGGTGGAAAAGTGACATGAACTGACAAACGGAAAACCGGTGATTGACTGGGAACATTATCACAATTTCAAAAGGGTTAAAAACAATAAAAATCAGTTCCCAGTGGCTTGTTTTATTTTTCAAAGTTTTTTCAAAATGTTATACCTCCCGGAATATCCCTAAAAAAAGCTTTAAAGTTCTTGACTTTCGCTATTTGCGATGCGACTGTCCATTTCCCTGTGACGTCATACAGGGCTGCCAATACAAACAACAGGGCGGTTACCAGAGCAAGATATAGCGACATTAGCTCGGATTCAGACTCGGATTTCAGTGGTTTAAGCGATTCAACAGATTACGCATGTATTGAAACAGATGGTCAAGAGTATGGAGGCAGATAGCGAAAACGAAATTGAAGAAGAAATTGAACCTATTGAGCGAATAGCTATTGACGCTATTCGGCCATAGCATGGGTGTACCTAATGAAGTGGCCCATAGCATGGCTGCCTTATTAGCATCGCCGGTAAAATGTGCGGACCAAACGATCAGGACTTTCGCATCTTGTGACACTGGAGCAACTTAAATCCGTCGATTGGTAAGTGTTTGTTTCAAATTAAATGTGGGTATCTAGTTTTAAATGTACATACAGCTAGCGTAAATAGCATGTTAGCATCGATTAGCATAGCATGTTAGCATCGATTAGCTGGCAGTCATGCCGTGACCAAATATGTCTGATCAGCACATAAGTCAACAACATCAACAAAACTCACCTTTGTGATTTCGTTGACTTAATCGTTGCAAAAGCATCTGCAGGTTATCTATACATCTCTGTGCCATGTCTGTCTTAGCATCACCGGAAAAATGTGAAGACACTCTGGCAAATTCAATGGGGGTCTGGCGGCAGATTTCTTGCCAGTGGTGCAACTTGAATCCCTCCCTGTTAGTGTTGTTACACCCTCCGACAACACACCGACGAGGCATGATGTCTCCAAGGTTCCAAAAAATAGTCGAAAAACGGAAAATAACAGAGCTGACACCCGGTGTTTGTAATGTTTTGAAAATTAAAATGGCGGGTGTATTACCTCGGTGACGTCACGTTCTGACGTCATCGCTAAAAGACCGATAAACCGAAAGGCGTTTAATTCGCCAAAATTCACCCATTTAGAGTTCGGAAATCGGTTAAAAAAATACATGGTCTTCTTTCTGCAACATCAAGGTATATATTGACGCTTGCATAGGTTTGGTGATAATGTTCCCCTTTAACACATGTGGATCGACAATTGCTCAAAAACTGCTTTTGCATCCACGTTTTTACGGATTCTTTCCCAGTTGGTTGATTCCTTGCTGCAAACCTTATTTAGTCATAATCATGAATCTCTTGGTAGGGTTTGAAAAAAAAACAACACATCACGTGTCTACTTTGGACACGAGTAGAGTAAGATGATATTTGAGTGAAGGATGAGGAACACAACATACTGTCTGACAGATGGTCATTGCATATGTTCTCCTTGCACCACAGATCTTATCCATCCACGTGGATTTCGGTCCCTGTATCCTGACTGACTTCCGTGCTGGATCCCCGGCCAACGGGTGAGGTGTGCCTTGAACCTGCTGCAGGTTATATATACGCTCAAGTGGATCCCAGTTCTACCCAGGGGACACATGCCGTGCCCCACCCCCATCCCTGCACTCGGGTAAAGTCGCGGAGTCCCGACCACGGTTACTGCCCATAAGCTAAAAACATCTTTTCTGCTGCCGTCATCAGGATGATCTGTCGGCTTAATTACTCGTCCTTTTTACACCCGCTTCCTTTTTGTTTTGTTTTTTTTCTTTCAGCTCAGCCTGAGCTCAGCAAAGTGCAGAAGGACAAAGCGCTTATTCACAGGAAACACGTGTGGTAAAAAGGGCCACTCCACAGAAGCTGGGAGAGCGTCTGCCTTCATATGCGATGTTAGACTTCTCCAACATACACCGTGACAGTCCTCGGTCTTGGAGTCTTTCAGGCATTGAGGTCCCCAATTGAAAAATACCCTGAATACCCTGTTTTCAGGGAAATTTGTCCCATTGAAAATAAATGGGGAAAATTTTCAAACATGTACAATTCCCAAATTTCTCACCGGGTTCGAACCGTTCCAACATCAACACACTCTCCTCACCCTAGACAATGTTTTAAAAAATGCCAGGAATTCCCAGGTTTTTCAAAACCTCTTCCTGGAAAGTTTTCACAATCCACATTGTTCAACCGTTTTGACTCCCTTCAAAACATTTCTCTTGTTTGGGACAACAGACACTCCTATTTTTTTTCCCCGTACAAATTCCCGGATTTCCTGAAATTCCAGGAACTCCAAAAAAAACATTCTCAATTCAAACAATTCAGCAGTAACAGTTATTATGGATGTCTTGGATTTCTCAATCAAACAACCATTTTTCAAGAACAAAAGAACTCAGGAATTCCCAGAATCTACGGTTTTCCAAAGCCCTATTTTCACCTCTTCCCGGAAAGATTTTCACAGTCCACATTTTTCAAATATGTACAATTCCCAAATTTCTCACCGGGTTCGAACCGTTCCAACATCCACACACTCCGCTTACCTTGGACAATGTTTTAAAAAATGCCAGGAATTCCCAGGTTTTTCAAAGCCTAATTTTCACCTCTTCCTGGAAAGTTTTCACAATCCACATTTTTCAACCGTTTTGACTCCCTTCAAAACATTTCTCTTGTTTGGGACAACAGACACTCCTATTTTTTTTCCCCGTACAAATTCCCGGATTTCCTGAAATTCCAGGAACTCCAAAAAACACATTCTCAATTCAAACTGTTACTACATCAGTAGTAACAGTTATTATGGATGTCTTGGATTTCTCAATCAAACAACCATTTTTCAAGAACAAAAGAACTCAGGAATTCCCAGAATTTACGGTTTTCCAAAGCCCTATTTTCACCTCTTCCCGGAAAGATTTTCACAGTCCACATTTTTCAAACGGTTTTGACCATTCTCCCTTCAAAATATTCCCCTTTGTTGTAACAAAAAAACACGCCTATTTTATTTCATACAAATTCCCGCTTATCCTGGAACTCGGAAAGACCCATTCTCAATTCAAACTGTTACTACGTCAACATTTTTCAACCAATTCCATCAATTCCAACACCAACCCGTTTATATCATTTAGGACAATTGTGCAAATTCCCATTTTTTCTGATATTCTCAAATTTCCGAGAAATTCCCATTAAATGAATGGACGTATTCATAGTTCTACAATGCTCTGCATTCTCTAAATTTTGCGCCATTTTTAAGCCAGATTCAGACCTTTCAACCATCCACCCACACTACTCTTCCCATATATCGATCGCAAAACATGTTTCCCTTTCCCAAAATTCCCGTTTTCCCCAGAATAACCCGGGTTTTTCTGACCATTGACAATGAATGGGCATTATACAATCTACTGTATCCCATTGATTCGAGCCATTCCACCATCCACACACGGCACTTACCTTGGACAATAAAACTACCATTTTTCAAGTACAAAAAAACTCCAGGAATTCCCAGAATTTCCAGTTTTCCAAAGCCCTATTTTTACCTCTTCCCGGAAAGTTTTCACAGTCCACATTTTTCAAACGGTGTTGACCATTCTCCCTTCAAAATATTCCTCTTCGTTGAAACAAAAAAAAACAACCTTTTTTTTATACAAATTCCTGTTTATCCTGAAATTCCAGGAACTCGCGAAAAACCCATTATCAATTCAAACTGTTACTATGTCAACATTTTTCAACCGATTCCATAAATTCCAACACCAACCCGTTTATATCATTTAGGACAATTGTGCAAATTCCCATTTTTTCTGATATTCTCAAATTTCCAAGAAATTCCCATTAAATGAATGGACGTATTCATAGTTCTACAATGCTCTGCATTCTCTAAATTTTGCGCCATTTTTAAGCCAGATTCTGACCTTTCAACCATCTACCCACACTACTCTTCCCATATATCGATTGCAAAACATGTTTCCCTTTCCCAAAATTCCCGGTTTCCCCAGAATAACCTGGGTTTTTCTGACCGTTGACAATGAATGGGCATTATACTATCTACTGTATCCCATTGATTCGAACCATTCCACCATCCACACACGGCACTTACCTTGGACAATAAAACTACCATTTTTCAAGTACAAAAAAACTCCAGGCATTCCCAGAATTTCCAGTTTTCCAAAGCCCTATTTTTACCTCTTCCCGGAAAGTTTTCACAGTCCACATATTTCGAACGGTGTTGACCATTCTCCCTTCAAAATATTCCTCTTCGTTGAAACAAAAAAATCCAACCTTTTTTTATACAAATTCCTGTTTATCCTGAAATTCCAGGAACTCGCGAAGAACCCATTATCAATTCAAACTGTTACTATGTCAACATTTTTCAACCGATTCCAAAAATTCCAACACCAAACCATTCATATCATTGAGGACAATTGTGCTAGTATACATTTTTTTTTTCAATTTCCGTTTTTTGGGAAATTCTTATATTTCCAAGAAATTCCCATTAAACGAATGGACGTATTCATAGTTCTACAATGCCCTGCACTTTCAAAATTTCGTGCCATTTTAAAAACACATTCGGACCTTTCAACCATCAAACCACACTACTCTTCCCATGTATTGATCGCAAAACCAGGTTTCCCTTTCCCAAAATTCCTGATTTTCCAGGATTTTTCTCACCATTGACAATGAATGGGCAATATACAATTTACTGTATATCCCACATTTCTCCATTGATTCGACCCATTCCAGCATCCACATACTCCACTCATTTTAAACAATCAAACTACCATTTTTCAGGTACAAACATATTCCATGAAATCCCAGATATACTGGTTTTCCAAAGTCGTATTTTCACCTCTTCCTGGAATGTTTTCACAGTCCACATTTTTCAACCATTTTTGATCATTCTCCCTTCACAACATTCCTCTTTGTTGAAACAAAAAAACACACCTATTATTTTTCATACAAATCCCCGTTTATCCTAAAA